>NC_091944.1:35322820-35633320 GCF_041260155.1 Ptychodera flava | reverse complement strand
CAATTTGGTGATTTCAATCATCTTAATGCATTGAAATATAATACATGCAAAGTACATACATCACACACTGCAGTGTATTATACCATTTGATATTGTATTATGACAGACAGCTAGAATTTTGGTCAGCTGCAAGGCACCATTAAACGCATTAAAGGGACAAAGTCAGCCATTTTTTCATGAATTTTGTTTGATACAAGATACTACTTATATTGTTTGACATGTTGAAAGATAATGAATGAATGAGTCACCATGCATATATTCGACCCCGGTTTTAGACAAATTAAATGAAACCATCGCAAAAATGAATTAATGGTCATGACCATTAATTCATTTTCGTGATGGTTTCATGTATCGTGCCTAAAACTGGGGTCTACCAGTGTATGCATGGTCACCCATTCATTCAGTATCTTTCAACATGTCAAACAATATAAGTAGTATCTCGTATCAAACAAAAATTCATGAAAAAATGGCCGACTTTGTCCCTTTAAGTGTGATAATGAGACTTTCAATATCAAAATAATGTCTACTTGCACAACATACCGGTATGTATGATGAAAACTCATGGGCAAAATTATCAGAAATATTATTCAAACTGCCTGGCAGAAAACTATACTTTCTCGTTGAACCAAGCATGGAAATAGAGTACCATAAAAGTTTGGATTGAAATGTCAGACTGAGAGAAACCTCAATATTCCCATTCAGGAAAAACACTACAAATGTTCTAAGCTATGAAAAGTCTCATTAATATTTGCCATCAGAAATAAAATTTATTTTTTAAAATGACAAGTTGATACACTGTAGAATGAAACAATTCTAAGATACCGGTATTTAATTCCTGGACATGTTAATTTCATGCATTAGTGAAATTGAAATCTTTTGAAATTTAAATCTTTTACAATTTTCAGCCAAGCTTTCCATTTATCAGTTTTCATTCTTCTACATGCAAGGTCATTTCTGTTCTCCCTATGCTTCCACCACCCAATGTACCGGTACATAGATACAGCAGTTTATGATTAAGTTCTAATACAGATTGAACAGCAAAGTCACCTGGTATGTTAAATGAAAAATGAGTAAAAAATGTGATTGAAAATGTCATCCCAGATACGGTCTTTAACATTTATCATGCCAATACTTTAGATTGTATCATTACAAAATACAGAGTGGATCTTCAGATCTTTTGCAATGGCAATGCTATATAATTAACGCATGTTTCAATAGAAGAAGCATTACCTTATAGATCTGTCAAAGTTTGTAACAAAAATTTTGAACTGCAATAGTATGACAGCGTATGGTATGGTGTAACATTTATTATATGACGGTACATAAATGGCACCAGACTTTGTAGCATTCAATAGTTTGTAAAAACCAATCCAGACTTACCCTTTGTAGAAATTATTATTGATATCCTATGGCAGTGTAAAATGATTTCTCTGCCAATATCTATTTCAGCATCAGATTCATATCAATTGTTCTGCAGCTAGTCTCATAATCTGTGAATCCCTAATCTATAGTGAAACTCTCTCTCTCCTGTGTGATTTTTTGTATTTCCAGACTTTAAGTGGGTTTACCCATTGATCCATATAATAAATACATTTTTAAAAAATAATGTCCAACAAATGCTTTGAATAATTGTCATTTGCAGATTTTTTGAAAAATTTGATTTTATCCTGAATATGTGTCTGAAGTTCTTCATCACAATTGCAATCCAAATCCATCTAGCTCAGATTCTGAGATGAATGTGATGTTTGATGCTGAGATTGTGACATCATATCAATCATGTATACCAGTATGTGTTCATGAAATAGTACCCAGTACAATAGCCATGAAATGGAAATCCATGGAAAAAATCATATAATCACATTAAAACTGATTTCAATTCAAATCCAAGCCAGCCTTCAGAATAATTGATAACAACCTAACCCTCTCTCACTTCCTGAATATACTGTATCTTATTGTGATAGGAGAAAAGACGAGATACATTATTGTGTAACACACCGGTACTAAGTCGGTAGGCAATTAGTTGTGTCATCTTTTTCTATTTACCATTACACCATGGCACGCCAACTGATATTCTTCAAATTGATTTTTATGAAGCTATTTTTCAGGCAAGATACCGTATAACTATAGCATGAGTTTTCTTTGAACACATGCAGATAAAATAAATGAGAATATTTCATTCAGTGGATTGCCATAGTAATGTTAGTTTCCATCATCTGAAATTCAAAGTGTCTGGGTAAATCAGAATTTATTATGGGGAAAAATAACACTTTGGAGATGAGAATAACCATCATGTATTTCATACCGGTACATTAAAGTTATAAATGCTAACTACGCCCTGTTCTAACTTCTAGTGACAAAAGGTGAAGTGACTTTATTTTAGGAATTTTTGAATCTGCAAATTTTAATAGAGAGTACATTGCATGTGCTACAGTGTATCTGTCCATAGAACAGTCTAGGCATTTGAGGTGTCGGCAACATGCAAAGAGTACTTCTATCTGATAATGCATTCCTTGTCATGCATATTGAAACTTGTGACTCATTGGGATATGGTTCAAAATACAAAATGTTACATTTCATTGAAAATTTAAAACATCGGCTACCAGTACTCAAATTTGATATTTTTAGAAGACTTTGAGTGGTTAGGTGTCAAGATCTTCATCATACGTTTGTTATATGAATCAATAACAGCTTAAACCGGTAGTTTTATTCCATACAATTTAAAATGCCCAGTAGTCAGCTTGCAATTATAGCTTGTATAAGTAGCAGCATACCGGTACTGTAAATAATCGTTAGTCCTGTGTGAATTGAAATCTAAACTCAAAGTCATTGGAACAACTTACTGAATCACAGACAATGTATACCCACATATTGCTGCGGATCCGTAGCCCTACCACTCCCTTTGCTGGTTGTGTTGGGGGAGTGGGGCCCCACTCCCCCAACACAACCAACAAAGGGAGTAGTAGGGCTACGGATCCGCAGCAAACCCACATAGTACAATATCTGTACAGTTAAAGGGCCAGTAATGCTAACTTTTGATGATTTTCTCATTTTTTGTATTTTGTATGTCAACTGCAACTTCTTATCATACTCCCCAAAAATGTTTAAACACCCACCATTTGGCTTGTCAACTTAGCATTTATATTTGTAAAATGCATTGTTATTGTTTACATAATAATTCTATTCCAGACCAGAAATCACTTTTCAACAATAACAATGCAGTTTACACATGTATGGTCTGCGTTGACAAGCTGAACACTGTGTATATCAACATGCCTTGGGGAGTAACACAAGGAATTATGGTCGACATTCAAAACAAAAATGGTGAAAAAAAATATCAAAAGTTGGTAGCTTTATTGGCCCTTTAACAATCAGCACAGCTTTATTGGCCCTTTAACAATCAGCACACTATTAACCCTTTCACCCCCAGTTCCCTGTACACAGGTCCAACTTTACCATAGAAAACAATGGATTTAGGACAAACCATGTTGGTGAAAGGGTAAACTTGAAAAATAAATAAACAGATATTACGATACCAGGCAGGTACTTTCAAAAAAAGATAGGATTCATTACCACAGGCTTTAGGAAAATTGATTCCGTTTGTCAGGAGAAAGTTCCTGTGAACTATGGTACTTAATCTTTTTTCTCATTGTTTGCTTGTTTTTTTTTCTGACTACCATATTTTCTCTCACAATAGGTAAATGGGATCCATACAAGTACCCTATCATAGACATCATCAAAGCCAACTTTTTGTCTCTTGAAAAATTGCTAGAAGATGAAGAAACTCAGGTCAATGGTGTTGTAATAATCATAGACCTCAGTGGATTGAGTTTCTCCCATGCTACACATATAGGTCCAATATTTGCCAAAAAGGTCACTTCAATATTTCAAGTAAGTTGCAGATTTGCATGGCATATTTCAAATGTGATTTTTTTTATTAATCACACTAACTGTACATAATACTACAATGATTTTTCAGTGACCCAAGTATGTTTATCCTTTTACCTGCCAGACAGTATCACTTCCCAATCTGTCTAGTCACTAAAAAGTGGTATTGAGCCAAAACTATATGCATTTTCACCCACTTAGCTTGGTATGTTATTGCAGCTTTAGTCTGTAAAAATCATGTTTACACTATCTCTGTCTTCAAGTCTTTGTTAAAATGCATCATATGGGACATGTTTTGCTTCACTAGTTTTAATCAACTTGACCTGATGGTGAAATAAGAATTGGCAGGTAAAAGGTTAAATCATACTCAAATTCTTTTTTGTCCTTTGATAATCTGTACTTGCTTTTATGTTGTACAAAATTTTAAATACAGGTATCCAGCTTTAAGACGGATCCTAAATAATAAAAGCATATACTATTTAACGTGCTCATTTTAAAGCTACATTTTGTTGTAGTTGCTAGCATTGTTCTGTCTGTGAAAAACAGTTTCTCACCAAACATGTCCAAATACTCAGTATTCATCTTGTCAACATAGCCTCTACTGGTATGTCTCTAATATCTGATGTTCTTGTTGACAAGTGAATTTTAGTTCAGATATTTGTCAACAAAAACATAGTGTATTGTATACAATACATTGTTTACAAGGCGAATACCATGTATTTCAAATACTCTAGATAGACAAAAATGAAAAGTTTGTAGAAAAGAAATATTAAGAATTTTAGTAAAAGATACCATTTTAATCCTATCATCCATTTTCATCATCTCATCATCATTTCTTTGTTGATCGCAACCCTTTCACTATCATTGCCAAATTTGAACCATCAATTGCATATCCATTTTCCAATCAGAATCATATAATAATATTAACGTATAGCAACTCAGAAACACATACTCACAGACTACAACATACTACAACCTATTCAAACAGCAATTAGGCTGGTTGTTTTGTCAATGTTTAGGAATAAAACACTCAGCATTGCCTAAATTAAGGAGTGGCATGGGTGGCTCACATTAGGCTGCCATTTAATAACAACAGGGTCCCCGTTACAATCATTCTTAATTCACACATTAATGATATACAGTCACCTGCAATCTAAATATGCCCATATATGGTCAAAGGGGCGTTCCTTGGTATGCAAAATGTCCATGTGAGGGCGCTGTTTTTAAAAGCGGCCACCCGCTTAAAATCTGTGATTGGTTAGATTTTCTCTTTCCATGGTTACTGTGGCTAAATTGGATCAGGTGACAGTATACCTTTAATGCTACATTAATGCTACCTACCAGTACTAATATTTGCATAATGGATCCATCTTCTATCAAAGGCAGTCTTACCATTGTGCAAATTTTGCATAATATTCAACAAAATACTTCATTTCTGAAATACTTTCACATAAATCTACATGCAAGTAGTCCTCTCTGCTACATGAACTCAATTGAACAGCATCACGAAGATGACTTACCAAAAATTACAACACTGTCTCTCAGTTCATCCCACCTTCTCTACTCTGGAGCTATTCCATTCATATTATTTAGACACGGTCCCTCTACCTGTGATAGAGGGACTGTGATTTAGATAACTGTTTATTCCTGTCATGTTGGACCTAAGGACAATATTGCAATAATAATGGCTGTTTCTTATGCATACCAAAAGTCTGTCCTTTACGAGTCCACAAGGAGTATCATATCTCTGGAGTATTAACTATAAATTAATGCTGTGTGATTCACAACCAAGTCACTGCACTCACCCATCCATATTCTCCTTCAGCCATCTTTGGTATGCATACTTATTTTCATTCATTCCTTGTACAAGTAACAACTTAAGTTTTCCTTTAGAACCTTCAAACACCCCACCCATGATGGAGTTAATTCATGGCAATTTATGCACCTTCATATTAAATTTGCTGTCATACATCAAGTTTAAAGCTACAGTAACTGTCCCTTTTGACAACTTTTTGAGTTTCTTGTTCAGTTTTTCAACAACAGCTTCTTGGTCTACTTCCTACATCATTTTGAAATACCCAGTACTTGGTTTGTCAGAGCGCTGTGTAAGTGTGTGACCTGCATTACTATCATGATCACAACTTGAATTCAAGTCTGGAACTTATGGTAATTTGATTTTCAACACAAACAATGCAGGACACAGATAATACAGTCAATGTTGACAGGCTGAGTACTGGGTATTTCATAATGCTTTGGAAAGTAGACCAAGAAACTGAAGTTGAGGTATGCAATAAAAAACCTGAAAAAAGTAAAGCGTTACTGTTACTGGCACTTTAAAGTTTTCCCTATTCCCCATTGAACATAATCAGTGTGTACCTCCTAAGCCAATTTGATGTGCCACCATCTCTACACATTTCTCCCAGAATCATAAAATTTTACATTTTGCACGCAATGGAGCAGGGCTGTCTCAAGGAAATGTCAAGATATTTCTAAATTGACCCAGAAAGTTGTGAAATATCAGTTGGAAGACACACCAATCACATCTCATACCTCTATGCCATCACATACCACATACTTTATAACATGTGTTTTTATTAATCTGCTGCAATCTTGACCTATCAGCTCTGTAATTTCTTTCTAGCCGTGTCTCTGGTTCAGAGAAGTCAATTTATTTATCCTTCATCTTGATTCCATTTTACAGGTAACAGTGCATGTCATCTCAATGTTGTTATGTCTTCTCCATCACATAGCATTATAAAATATGGTCTTGTCGTATTGTTTTTGTTGTGTCTTCAGTCAAGTGTATTTCATTAGAGGGAATTTGACCACATTTTTGTGTATTACACAATTGAAAACTAGCAAATACAGTCGCAGGAACTTTTGTACATGTTACCATCTCACTGTGAATGACACATATCACTGTTTTCCACATAATGTCCATTCAAAGTTACAGGGAAAAGACACAAAATGACACTATTTCATAACAAGTTCACAATTGGCAATGCCTGTGAAAGGGTTGTGACAACATGTAGGCTATCTGTATATGATTTGAGTTATATCTTTTGGTATATTTTGTCAACAGTGGATATTGTGACCCACATTGCATGGTATTCTTATGTTCTGTTGTGAATTTGTCAATGCTTGAATGCAAGCATAATGTAACTCATGCACCCTAATATTGCAGCTGCATTAATATTACCACAATTAAGATATGTACCTGTCTTGATATTTTAGTTACATCTACATTCTTTCTGAGTTTGTAAAGAGTGCCAATAATAGATCTGTTCAGTATCTCAAAAATAACATTCTGTGTGTGGAAACCATTAAGCATTCATTGTTTGCAGACTGTGGTTGCCCGCCATGCATATTTCATACCTTAGTACACCCAAACAGCTTTTCACACTGACTTAAATCCTCAGTAAAGTGTTCACATTTTGAAGTCCTGAAGAGGTATTTTTTGATATCTGATAGATGTTTCCACAATCCATCTTGCAGAATGCCATGCCTGTACGAATCAAGGGAGTCCATTATGTAAATGAGCCTAGAATATTTGAGTGGCTTTTCGCTATAATTCGACCATTCCTCAAAGAAAAACTGAAACAACGGGTAAGTACAGAAATGTGACAAATTCATCTTCATGTATGGCTTTCATAAATCAGTGATACTAAAACTTACCCATTCAGGATTGGGAAATTGAATGCACTCTTGTTTCTCAATATTAAGTAAAGCTTCAAATTGTGAATTGAAACATTGCGAGAGAAATATTGAAATATGAAAGCAAATAATTATCATGCATGCTAATGATGGAATTGTATTAACAAGTGTACGCTGTTTTCAAATCCTATGAAATACTGCTATATTTTCCCATGGATTTATGTATTTGCCTATATGAATACTGAAGTCAAGATGGCCAGTTCTGAAAACTCACACTACTTGCCTTATTATGCAGATATCAATATGATTTTGTTTGTTTGTTTTTTACTAGATCCGCATCCATGGATCTAACTTCAGTTCACTCCACGAGTTCATTCCATCATCGTCTCTTCCGTCTGACTATGGAGGCAGTCTGCCGGAATTCAACAGCAAGGAATGGATGGACTTCATGATGCAGTTCGATGACCAGTTTTTAGAAAGTGAGAAATACGGAATTCTAGGTCAAGAAATGAAAGATGTCACACAGGGAGATTGACTATTCTCATCAAATGGTCAATTCAAGTCATCTTGGCCAGCTTCTACTTCTCAACAATGTACTTGTTATAAATAATTGTGAAATATATGGTGAATTATTTACTTACAGATGGAAAGATGCATGCTTTACATGTGAAAACTGTTTATAACAAATTTCGTCATTGAAATACCAAACAGCAAAAGGGTCTCTAAAAAGATTCAGGTATCGTTTCTTTCCAGGGTGAATATTGTTCTTTTTTTTTGGTTTTAATTGTCATAAATTATCAAAAATAGCATTCAGTGTTGTTCACAAAACATTTTCTAGCAAGTGTTTGTGTTGGAAAAAACATCGTATATTCACCATCCCAAATCCAATTGCTGCATGAATTTATCATGGATTCCTGTTCTGTAAACAAACCACAATGTCTTGAAAAACATTCAAATCATATGATTGCATTCAACAAAACACTATACTGTAGTAAGATGGAAAAATTGATATGTACAGTTTTGTGCTTGGTTCAACTGAAGCTGGATCAGACACAAGGCAGCAAAATAGTGGAGTTATGTATTTTCACTGATATGTTAACTGCTAATATTATTGCGTTATTAATTTGTGTGTAAAGGGTATTGTTTTCTCAAAGCTCCTTGTGCTGCAAAATCCATGTTTTGCTTTGCAATTACCGTATAGCTGTGTTTTATTAGAAAAAAGAAGGATCATAATTCTTCTGGTCATCGTACACTGCAGTGTAATTTCTGATTTAATTCAACTGAGGTTTATACCTATAAATCCTTCACTCACCCAGCTAGAAACAATTGTATTTACATTTCTTTGTTATTGGTGTATAGTATTACATGTAATATAGATAAGAAAACTGAGAAAATTTGGTAAGAGAAATTGTTTCGGTTATATACAATTCCAAAAGTGTCCTTATGTCAATATTTCTGCCTTCAATGGTGACAACATGATGTAAAACATAATAATGTTACAATACTGTGAATAGAAATGAAGCCAGAAACTCTATAAAAGTTATCATCAGTCAACTGATGTACACTCTGTAAAATTAAAATATAACTTCAGTGAAGTGAGTGAATGGCTTGCATTCATATCTAACATTTCTAAATATCATGTTAAACTAGTGATGAAGTTAATCAAATATTGTTATTATCCAAATATGTTCACAACTTACATAATGCAAAATCATATGAAATTTTATGTTTGGGCAGCTACCAGTACTTCATGAATATGATGGTGCGCCGAATATGAAGGGTTATTTTTCATATGTTCTGTCCATACATTCAGAACTGTATAACATTGAATAGCTGCAGTATCTTTGTTTTTGAAAAAAAATGATGAAAAAATATGTAATACTTTGGCAAGGTCACTTCTACCATGTTGCAGATATTTAAAGTAACATCTTGGTCTTTTAGGGTGCTATGTGAAGTGCGCCACCATGAGACCAAACAGTGCAATTGTAAATACAGTGTTATGTAGGTCATTTCCCCCACACTCATCATGACCTGAGTTCAATTAGTCTAGAACATTCCCAAGGTCACTGCCCTTGATGACCTCACAACCTTGAATTCAATTAGTCATGTTTGGAATGTTCTGGAAGTTGATTAGTTGTGTAAGGGAGATAATTTTAGAACAGTAATTAGCATGTCAATAAAAGTTCTAGATTGTTCTTATATGCCTTTATAAAAGGGACGTGCTCAGCTTCCAGTCAGACTTTTGGGATCGTGTCTCTTGTGTGTTACTAAACTCCAGCAGTAGTCATTCTCAAGACTTTTCAAGACCTTCACTGCCAACGCTGGATTTATACTGTGGACTTCATGCAGCTTCAAGCCTGCAAGCCAAAGGACTGTTCATTCATCCGACTGACTGTTACAACTCTGAGACTGGAGCTTTGCCGTCCCAGCTGAGATAAGTAGTCTGTACACTTTTAAAGCTTGTACTCTGTCCCTAACTTAGCAATTAGTTTTGTTTTCGTAATAAATTTTGTTTTAAACGGAAACTGCTGAGTTCACCCTTTTGTTCGTTTTCTCTGCACGTAACAAATTGGGGGCTCGTCCGGGATCCGAATATTTTGAGCCGTTTGACAACATTTTGCCTGCCTTTTCAAACTACTGTATACTGTGAACTCAGCAAAATTCAATCATGGCGGAATTCAAGCCAGACGAATTTATGGATGACCTTGATCAGGACGCATTTGATTCCCTCAAAAAAGACAACCTCATTGCACTGGCCAATTTCCTTAAAGTAGATGTCAAAAGATCTATGCGCAAGCGGGAAATACAGTACCACATTGCAAAACATTTAGTTAATTTAGGCCAATTTGAGGAATCCACCTTGAAAGATTATGAGCCCAAGTCTACCTTTGAACTAAGAAAATTAGAATTAGAAATGCAGACAAATTTGGAGATCAGAAACTAGAATTACAAATGGAAAAGAGAGACAGGCATTAGAAAAAGAAAAAATACAAATGCAATTACAAATGGAAGAAAGACAGAGAGAGAAAGATAGGCAGGAAAGATTAGAAATGGAAGAAAGACAGAAAGAGAGGGAATTGGAAATGAAAGAAAAAGAATTACAAATGGAAGAAAGACAAAGGGAGAAAGAAAGAGAGGAAAAAGAAAAGGAAAGAGAATTAGCAGAACACCGACTGCAGTTAGAAATGAGACGTTTAGAGCTTAGAAAGTCAGGAAAATTCTTCCCTTCAGACAGTTTGACATCACTAAGCATTTCAGGTTAGTTCCCCCTTTCCAAGAAAAGGATGTTGATAATATTTCCTTCATTTTGAGAAAATTGCTCAGAGTCTGAATTGGCCTAAGGAGTCCTGGTCTATGCTTTTGCAGAGTGCTTTGGTGGGTAAAGCCAGAGAAATTTACATTCAGTTGTCAGTAGAGCAGGCTTCAGATTATGATTCTGTGAAGGAATTAATTCTCAAGGGCTATGAGTTGGTGCCTGAAGCTTACCGTCAGAAATTTAGGGATTGTGAGAAGGTGAAGGATCAAACTTATGTTGAATTTGCTCGAACAAAAGAACAACTGTTTGATCGTTGGTGCTCTTCTGAAAAGGTCAGTCAGAATTATGACAAATTACGACAGCTTGTTTTGATTGAAGAATTTAAGAGGTGCATTCGGAGTGACATCAAGACGTTTATCAATGAACAAAAGGCAGATACATTGGAGGTTGCTGCACGTTTGGCCGATGATTATTCATTGACCCACAAATCTTCATTTCTCAGCAAACCATCCCAGTCCTTTTCATACAGAAACAATGCAGGTAAATTTAACTCCTCCTTTTCATCCAAGAATTTTTCAAAGGAGAGTAGGAAATCAAATGACAACAGTTCACAAAATTCAAGTAACACTTCCACATCATCAGATCCCAAGTCTCAATCTCCTTCTGACAAACAGTTCGGTACACTTTCTTGTAATTATTGCAAGAAAGACGGCCATTTAATGTCAGATTGTTTCAAATTGAAAAGAAAACGTAAGGTCAAAGTGGTCAAAGTGGATCTAAGCCACTGGCTTCATTTCTTCATCAACTCAATTAGAGTCTAATAATGTGTGCAACACATTTTCTGAGGTTAAACCCCTCTCATCCCCAATTAATGAGGTCAAGGTCAATTCTTCTCAAGATAGCATTATGGGTATTTTCGAACCATTTATTCATGATGGTTTTATATCACTTTCTAGTGATTTTTCTTCTGCTACCCCTGTCAAAATTCTAAGAGATACCGGGGCTTCCCAGTCTCTTTTGTTGGCAGATACCCTGCCGTTTTCTGAAAAGTCATTTTCAGGTTCTAAAGTTCTTATTAAGGGGTAGATTGTAATGACTACATTCCTGTTCCTCTCCATAATGTCTATTTGTCTTCGGACTTTGTTTCTGGACCTGTGACTTTAGGTATTAGGCCTTTTTCGCCTTCTGAAGGGATTCACCGTCTCCTTGGAAACGACCTTGCTGGGGACAAGGTCATTACTAATCCACTTGTGACTGATAATCCTACTTTAGATCAGGATCCAGAGCCAATTGAACAAGAGATACCCGATTTATTTCCTTCATGTGCCATTACTCGAGCCATGTCAAAGAAAAAGTCTGAGAATCAAATATTCTCAAAATTGACATCAAAGATGCTGACTTAAACGACACCTTTCTCAGTCAGGTGTTTGATATGGATCATTCCGTTATCCCTAGTGGATTTGAAATTGCCTTTAAAACTTCTGCTGACCAAGTTCAGACATTTTCTAGATCAAATCTTATTGCAGAACAGGACAAAGACCCAGATATTTTGTCTTTGTTTGACAGGGTAGATGATGAAGGTAAAACTTCAGATAGCTCTGTTTCCTATTATACAAAATCTGGTATTCTCATGCGTAAATGGAGACCTCCAGACGTTTTGGTTGATGACGATTGGGCTATAAAACATCAAATTGTGGTTCCAAAGCCCTATCGTGCTGAAATATTGCGCCTGGCCCATGAAACCCCCTGGGCTGGTCACTTAGGAGTCAGGAAAACTTATCATAAAATTCTCAGTCACTTTATTGGCCTAATCTCAGGCAGGATGTAGCACATTTCTGTAAAACTTGTCACACATGTCAAATGGTAGGAAAGCCAAATCAGACCATTCCAAAGGCCCCTTTACAACCAATTCCTGCATTTCAAGAACCATTTAGTAGGATACTAATAGACTGTGTTGGGCCCCTACCAAAAACAAGATCAGGAAATGAGTATATGTTGACAATTATGTGTACATCAACCCGGTTCCCAGAAGCCATACCACTGAGAAACATAAAGACAAAGACTATAGTGAGAGCTTTAGTCAAATTTTTCACTTTATTTGGCCTCCCTAAATGTGTCCAGTCCGATCAAGGCTCCAACTTTATGTCTGGAATTTTTCAACAAGTAATGGATCAGCTAGGCATTAAACAGTATAGGTCCTCCGCCTATCATCCAGAAAGTCAGGGTGCTCTTGAGCGATTTCATCAAACTTTGAAAAACATGATTAGGACCTACTGTTTTGACACAGAGAAGCAGTGGGATGAAGGAATTCATTTTCTGCTCTTTGCTGTTAGAGAGTCAATTCAAGAGTCTCTTGGTTTTAGCCCATTTGAGCTTGTATTTGGACATACAGTCCGTGGCCCACTTAAGCTCGTTAAAGAGAAATTCCTATCAGACGATGATGATTGTCTGAATATTTTGCAATATGTGTCAGATTTTCGTACAAAACTCTCTAAAGCATGTGAATTAGCCAGAGAAAATCTTGAGTCATCTCAGCAGTCAATGAAACCAAATACGAAAAAACACCTCAAAACGGAAGTTTGAACCAGGTCAAAAAGTTCTTGTCCTACTTCCGGTTCCTGGCAAACCACTCCATGCTCGTTACTTTGGCCATACCTAATTGATAAGAAATTGAGTGATTTAAATTACATCATAATAACACCTGACAGGCGAAAACAAAACAGCTATGTCACATAAATATCTTAAGCCATATTTGGATAGGGATAATCCTACTAAAACAAAGCCTGTCAGTGTAGTCAGTTCAAACCATTATGAAGATAGTGATACTGAAACTGACTTGAGTGAAAATACTCTAAACTCAAAGCTGGGCTCGGTCAAGCTTCAGAACTCAGAAATCCTGGAGAAGCTGGAGTCTACAAAGTTGGCACACCTCCAGCCAGAACAACAACAACAGGTGAAAGAACTGCTCCACGAATATAAACACCTGTTTCAAGATGTTCCAACGAGGACAAACGTCATCTATCACGACGTTGATGTTGGGGACAGTAAGCCTGTAAAACAACATCCATACAGACTGAATCCAACAAAAGCGAAATATCTCCAGGAAGAAGTCAAATACCTACTGGACAATGACTTTATTGAACCCAGTAAAAGTAACTGGAGTTCGCCGTGCATACTTGTTCCCAAATCAGATCACAGTTATCGTATGTGCACGGACTTTAGGAAGGTCATCACTTTAACAAAGACAGACACTTTCCCAATCCCGAGGATTGATGACTGCGTCGACCGAATGGGAAAAGCCAAGTACGTGACAAAATTTGACCTACTGAAGGGATTTTGGCAAGTCCCTCTGACGGATCATGCTCGTGAAATATCCGCCTTTGTTACACCAGACGGATTGTTCCAGTACAAGGTGATGCCATTTGGAATGAAGAACTCTCCGGCAACGTTCCAAGACGGATGATCAACGACATCATATCCGGGCTAGACGGGTGTGCAGCTTACGTTGACGACGTCATTCTGTATAGTGACACCTGGGAGGAACACATCAAGCTCTATGCGGAAGTTCTTTGAGAGACTGAGTAAAGCAATGTTGACTGTCAACCTTGCCAAATCTGAGTTTGTATGGGCAAGGGTAACTTACCTCGGACATACTGTAGGACAGGGTGAGGTAAAACCTGTTGATGCCAAAATCAGTGCCATTTCAAGTTTTCCCATACCAAACTGCAAACGACAACTGATGCGCTTTCTCGGTATGGCTGGTTACTACAGAAAATTCTGTCCAAATTTCTCCACAATTACTGAGCCTTTGACTAACTTACTTAAAAAGAAAGTAAAGTTTGTCTGGTCAGAGCAATGCCAACAGGCATTTGATACACTTAAAGCCATACTGCAAAGTGCCCCAGTGTTGTCTGCACCAGATTTCACTTTGCCATTCAAATTAGCTGTAGATGCTAGTGATACGGCTGCTGGTGCTGTTTTATTGCAAGAGGATAGTCATGGTATAGATCATCCTGTTTGCTATTTTTCACGCAAATTTAACAAATCCCAGAGAAACTACTCTACACTGAAAAAGAGTGTTTACGTTTGATATTAGCTTTACAGCATTTTGGAGTTTATGTTACATCTTCAAATAAGTCAATAGTGATTTATATTGATCACGACCCTCTTGTTTTTCTGCAGAAATTTAAAGGCAAAAATCAGAGATTGCTAAGATGGAGTTTAATGTTACAGGAGTTTAATCTTGACATTAGACATATCAAAGGCAGAGACAATTTAATTGCAGACTGTCTCTCTCGTATTTAGAGTTTATTGTTGTTCACTTTCAAGAAATTTTACTTTAGAGTACAACAAAATTTGAGTACTTAAATCCTTTTCAAGATTACATTTGTAAAAGAAAGATTTTTCTTTGAAAAATTTTCTTTTTTTTGAAGAGGGGGTGTGTTATGTAGGTCATTTCCCCCACACTCATCATGACCTGAGTTCAATTAGTCTAGAACATTCCCAAGGTCACTGCCCTTGATGACCTCACAACCTTGAATTCAATTAGTCATGTTTGGAATGTTCTGGAAAGTTGATTAGTTGTGTAAGGGAGATAATTTTAGAACAGTAATTAGCATGTCAATAAAAGTTCTAGATTGTTCTTATATGCCTTTATAAAAGGGACGTGCTCAGCTTCCAGTCAGACTTTTGGGATCGTGTCTCTTGTGTGTTACTAAACTCCAGCAGTAGTCATTCTCAAGACTTTTCAAGACCTTCACTGCCAACGCTGGATTTATACTGTGGACTTCATGCAGCTTCAAGCCTGCAAGCCAAAGGACTGTTCATTCATCCGACTGACTGTTACAACTCTGAGACTGGAGCTTTGCCGTCCCAGCTGAGATAAGTAGTCTGTACACTTTTAAAGCTTGTACTCTGTCCCTAACTTAGCAATTAGTTTTGTTTTCGTAATAAATTTTGTTTAAACGGAAACTGCTGAGTTCACCCTTTTGTTCGTTTTCTCTGCACGTAACAACAGGTACATAGGTGTATTGATATACCAAAATCCGAGCAGTTCACATCAGTAGACAATTACGGCTAGAACTTGAAGATGCATTGCTCAGCTTGTAATATTGTATATAAGTATACATAACATGATGGTACCTGAAGCATGTATGACAATTTTGGGGCAATCAGGTTACAGAAAGCTTTAATTTAAATGTGTTTTATGAGGCAAGAGTTATGTTTTGCTGCAAAAGTTCAAAGTAAATAGTTAGAAGATCAAGCAACAATGTTTCTTCTGCATATTGTAACTATTCTGTCATGTTTTTGAGTAATAAAATTAAGAATATAGCATTTAAATCACTCATTGTGTTTAGAAATGTTTTGATTGAATTTAGATAGTGAGTTGAAGTGTGATGTGGCGTAAATTTACCATTTTCAATTTTTGTAAGAATATTCGGATCAGGTTATTGAGTGAAAAATAGCTATACAAATAAAAGTTTTTTTGATGACTATGCAGGATATACAGTACAGACCACTGGAACAGAGATCAACCATATTTTGCCAATCATTCATCTTTTTCAAGTATTTAAGCTAGAATGCGCCGCAGGGACAGATATTCAGACTCTTAAATTTTGACAATTTCGTCTTTGTTTATCAAAAATTGAAAAATGTGTTTTTCCTCTCAGAGTTTACACAGGGATGGCATCCATTTTGAATTTTAAATATTGGTAAATGTCAGATAATTTGTTTCTCTAGTAGCAAACTTTCCATGTTGACTCCTTACGCAAAAAAGCAAGATTCAAAATCTAGACCTAGCATGCACTCAAGGTGATGCATAGATGTATAGGTGATATTGTTGTCTCACAGGATTTTTCAGACTTGACCATGCTCCATCCTCATAATGCTTCTTTACTCCAAGCAAACTGTACAATTGTGATCAGCCAATCAGGAACAGTCAGTGCCAGTAAGATATGATAATAGTTGTAACCACAGCAACAAAAGACAATGGCAAATATGACAAATATCACAACTTTTGAAAATCTGTATCTACATAAAGTTTCGCGCACTCCAGTATGTTACCACATCTGACGATAAAAGAGCTGAACTGCAACATATCCATGATTCTCTTAGAGCCAATGGTTACAAGGAGTGGGCACTTGACATACCTACTAATAAGAACAGAACTCCAGCTAAGAATTCAAATATAAACTGTGATGGCAATCCAGCTACCCGCATCTCAGTTGGCCTATCATACCTAAGTGGGTTATCGGAACAGCTGTTCAGGGTATTCCAGTCATATGGCGTTAACTTGTACCACCAACCTAGCAATACCATGCGCAGTATCCTGGTGCATCCCAAAGACAAAACACCGAAGGAAAAACTATGTGGTACAATATACCACATCACCTGTGACCAGGACAGTAGTCACACATACATTGGAGAGTCAAAACGTCCATTGTGTGTCCGCTTTAAAGAACACACCAACAGGGAAAAGACTACTGGAATTGGGGAGCACTGCAACGCCACTGGTCATAGCGTTTCCTGGCATAATACCAAGGTCCTAGCCAGGGAACAGGACTGGTTGAAACATAAAGTAAAAGAAGCATCTACATAAAACAACGGAGGCCAATCATGAATAGAGACCAAGGATATCAATTACCATCAATTTACGGACATATTATTCCGCCAGCTACAGAGACATATTAACGCTGAATAATTAACATCATTGCGTGATCAAGCTCCGTTGAAGTCGGATCAAAACGTCGCAACTGTTTCAAAAAAGACCGTTCCAAAGTGACTATATTTCACTATCTCCTTTGATTCTTGGAACCATGAACAATATATTTTTCAATATAAAGTTCGTCGGGTTCATTTTAGGTCAAACTTTCCCTGTGTATGGGGCGCATTTCTGTGGACTGTAAATTTTACCAAAGAGGCATCTTTGTTTGGCTTGGATCATGGAATGTAACTTCCATGGTTAGATACTACAAAGTTACCATAAAAATGATCTTGAGCTTTCCAATTTCCAGCAGTATTAAAAGCAGTCTTAGTGCCTCTGTTGCTCAAGATAAATTTTCTCAATCAAAGCATGGGCAAAGCACATCTCACCAGTATTTCAAGTGTCTTATTGATAACTCCTCTATCATTGTAACCTAAACAAAATAACCAGACCTACAGAGTTCAGAACTCCGAAGGTCAACCATGGGTGTATAGGTTTTTGTGAACTGTTCAATCATCACTCAGCTCTGAATCGCATCATGATTCTCTTACCGTAATTACTAATGGTTGTAAGAGTGAAATGCAACTCTGCAATCACCTGGAGCCATCATGAAGAGCAATACTCGGCCATCAGTGCAATTGATGACATATATAAAGTCAGCATGTTGTTTGTAAAGGTTTAAAAGAACTCTGAAATGATAAATTGTCATATCAAAACAGTACTATTTATGAATTATGATGACAACTTTGATCCAGTTCTTGGTTGACATTGCGAGATGATATCAAAGATTGTCATAAAACCACATAGTATTCTCACAGTAGCAGCACACAATTTTGCTATCTAGGGTACTACACTGCAAAACATTGGATGACGTCTTTAAGGCCATAAATCTGTCAAATTGTCTGATATCCCTTAAGTTTGTGACCTGTAATCAGTCACAGGGTCATGGCTTTGCTTGGATTTCTGAGAAAGTGATCTGATTTGAATTGTAATGCCTTTACCAGCTGCAGATTATCTCCAAAATAATATAAGAGCAATATGACGCAAGCGTAACATTTTCCAAAGTTATTGACCCTGACCTGCTTGATGGACTCCTGACATAAAGACCCAAAGTTATTAAATTCTAGACTGTGTTTTGCATCCCGGTTTACATCGGTTTTTGAAATTTTCCATTGAAAAAAATGCAAGTGTATTTGAATAGGATTTTTCACCATAGTTGTTCTGCCTACAAATCTTTGTTTACGTAATGTACTGAAAACACCTGCATGCTTGCAAATACACTGTACATGTAGTGTAAAGCATGAAGGTTAAAAAGTAAGTGGTTTTTGCTTTGATTCTTGAATTGGCACACACAGACCATATTACAGGGAGTCAATCAAGTATTAAACTTACATGCCTAAAATTTCTTTTTGCTTTTGAACCACTTACCTACATACCTTTTCAAATGTTGAGTGGATGCAAAACAAAGGTATTGATTATTGTGGCCTATTATTTCTGATGTGGGCTTTGGTGAGTTAAAAGGTGAACAGTACAGTATAAAGTATGCAAGACCTTACAATTATGAGGCTTTGTGATATGTTTGGAAAGCAAGACAGACTGGATGTCTGGTTTTCATTATCCATCAATTTCTTACATGTATTTGTAGAGAAAGGAGAAGGTACAAAACAAAAAGTTTCATACATTAATTCTAAAGAGTTTTGGCAAAACTTGTTATTAGTATATTTAGCCTGAAATTGAATGGAAATTCATACTTTTGTCATCCAGTCTAAATGAAATAATTCCAAGGCATCACAAATTAAACTGAATGCTATTTTACAGCCATTTCAATAGGAGAAAAAAATAGAAAAACCCCGGAATATTGGCCCCAAAAGATGCACCCATGCAAATTTCTCCATCACTTCAGCAAAAATAAAGTTTATCCCTATAGTAACATTTATTGTACATTTGAAAGCTGTGTTACAGGTACTTCTGTTGAAAGTTAATCCTGAAAACTATCTAAAAATTGTATTTGAAAAAAAAACTTTTCATTAAAAACCGTTTAAACATTTTTAATTCATGATTTTTGGCAACAAAGTTCCACAAAGTACTTCTACAGAGTAATATCACCATCACTTTTTTGATAATTTGATGATTCAGTAATTGTCAAAAAAAGTTGCCTACAATATGTACACTTTGATATTTTATATTTTAATGTTGTAAACATCTACATTGTTGAATCCTTGTGTGATGTTTCAATATTGTTCAAGAGTCCATTATTGGGAGTTTTGCGTTCTAGGAAAACATTCAAGATTTTTCTTGCTCTAACTGTTCAAGACTGAACAGTTCTGAACTGTTCAAAACATGTACAGCACAATGCTGGCTGCAAGTTTTTGTAGATAAAACCTACAGAGAGGTTCTTGATGACTTCAGGTCTGGCTTAGTTGTTGTCTCCGAGTCATAAGAAATAATCTTGTCACAGTAAATCAAAGTTAAGGGACATACATTTATATGTAACAGTTAGGTAGAAGGTAAGATATCCCCTTTCAATCACAATGATATCTCTATCTCTCTAATCAAAACCTTTCAGTGAAGACAATTGTGAACTGTGAACTCTAACTGCCCTGTATCACCCTAGCCCTGGATACACGACCTATGTTGACCTCTCACCTGTGTTGACCTCTCCATACATTTATATTTTGTCTCAAAGTAATAATGCAGGCCTCTGTCCCATCACTGGGGTGTTGTCAAATTGTATTCAATTACATATTGAAGTCTGAAATCCATTACCTGCTTGACACAGACTTTATAGAGCTGTGGCACTGTAAACTTGCTGAGTTACAGCAGAATTGAGTTTTACAACATCATGTTTACAGTTCTATAGAATACTTCATGAGGCTGTATCACCATTATTTGAAGAGATTTTCCCATCGATGATATCAATAAATAGCCATATGCTAATTTATGACATAAATTATGTACAACCTTGTTCTTGTTCACTATATACCGGTATGTTATACCGTTCAAGTTCAGCAAAATCATAAAAATCACCATATCTTACTATGTTGTGTACTTCTGAAATCATCCTTTCAAATATTACAATGTAGAGTTGACAAGATATCTGCCATGAACTTTTGGAGCACTGCAATCTTTATACCCAAAATAACAAATATTGTCCCCAAAAATACAATCTTGCTAATTTGCCACAATTTGCACAGATTAAATTTAGGTCATACTAGGGGGGTTGTATAGCAAATTTAAAACCAAAGTGTGAGCAGTTTGTCAGATTTTTAACAAAATATGATAAAAATGCCCAAAACATGATCTTGCTACAATTTTGTCATGATTTGAACAAACTAGACTATAATGTCATCAACGAACCTGCATAACAAATTTTAAACTTACTGAACAAGAACTTTGTGAGAGATAGACTTTTTACCAAAACTGACAAAAATTTCCCTAATATTACAATATTAATAATATCACGATTTGAACCAATCTGACAAACATCAACTCTGAAGTACTGAACACAGAGTATCAAAGCTATCTGGTACGCGGTTTGTGAAAAGATTTTTCACCTTTTATGCTAATTTGAATGACTTTCAACTCTAAACAAACAAAAAAGACAAAGTCCAACCAAAGCCTTTTTCACATCTTATGTCAAGTAACAGCTGCTGCAGTGGATGGACATTATATACATACATCAGTACAGACAATGCATGCCATTTGATTCCTTAAGCTCACATTGCCATATATATAACATATGTCAAGTAGGCGCTGAAAGTCATACTGGTATGCAGCCAGTGATTTTCAGCTGAACGTCAATTCTTATCAGGGGTTCCAGTGGAGTTTAGCAAAAGAATTATACTACCAGTACTTATAGACCCTTAACAGTGTTCCCATCAGTTGTTTCAGGAAGTAGCACTTGCATTACCGTACCATCATTTATTGCATCAATCACAGACAAGTATGGGAGTAGATGTGATTATCTTATCCAACATTTTAACTCAGCTATGAGTACTGCCTCATACCCTGAGGTTGGCCAGTTGGTTGGTTGGTTGGAAAGTAAACTTCGACAAGTGGAAGTAGCTATGATAAATTGATGTGGGAGCTGTTACAAACTCAGTCAGACTCAAGTAAAAATCTTTTGACAATTTACATTATTCAATTTATAAAATGTCCACATTTAGCTGAAAAAACTCACCACATCACATTGCCTGACATCCAATATTATATATTATTGCCTGAATACATGGGTTTATGTGCCCGAGAGCAGGTGACAATTTGCCCGACGCCAGGAGGGCAAATTGTCACCTGCTGCGAGGGCACATAAACCCATGTATTCAGGCAATAATATTTTTATTACATGCCTCTTCACGGTTAATGCTATATGACATTTAATTACATGCAGGGCATTTAAGAACAATTTTAGCATCATCGACCAGCATCAAACAGATTTTAACGAAAATCAAAATAGCAGTGCACGCATGGATATTTTACATCTAGCGTTAAGCGTCTACTTTGACTTCGAAAACGTCGCAGGGCTTCACTGGACCGGGTAACCATGGAAACTGGTCAGTACATCGTTCACCAGCCCCCAACTTCCTGGATGTTCCTATTCAAATCAATGCACTAATTTGCACTCACATCGAGGCATGTAATAAAAGAAGCATAATGTAAAATGTTCATTACTTTAAACCATATTATTATACAAAAATATGACATGCAAAATATGAAAATTACTCAGAATATAATTAAGCATACACATCTTCAATTGCAAATTTTAAGATAAAATATCTCAGAGACTTTATTCAGTATAGATTGAATCAATACTATCTACCATTAAGTAATATTGCCTTAAATAAAGCATTTTGATCCATAACATTCTTTTTGGAAATTCCATCAAAATACAGTATTTCGTAACAATCGAGATTGTGCCTAAGATGGGATGACCTTTAGCCTATAAGAGGTCAAGAGTCTACTGCTGTGTGCTGACCCTCCCCACAATCAAGCCATGAACTTTTGAGTATGCGGCTAATCAATGCAAATTCAAAGTGTCATCTTTTATGTTACCATTCTATACTTTTTGTAGATCAAAAAGTTTTGAATTACCTTCATATTGAAAGCCTTTCATTTACTAAGATTTCACTTTAGAAACACGTTTTTTGACAGCTTTCACGATAGAATGTCATTATACTGGTTATCTTAGCAACCAATCAATAGATTAACCAATGGAAGCAGCATTCCCTGTGCATTCCAATTCAAATCAATGCACTGACAATAGACATCCATAAAAGCATGTAAAATTCTTGATATTCAAATACTCTCCTTCAAATCCAGTTGATCAATGACTTGAAGAATACGTTTCCATTTTATGTTATTGTCCATTACTACTACAAACATTCCATTTGAAGAATGATGGGGAAAGATTTTCTTTATAGTATCAGAACAATGAATATCAAAAGACTTTCCCATGAAAAATCTTCTTCCCCAATAAACTTTGTGTCTGATAATACAGTGGTAAGATTAAGACACACACACACACAGACATTATGTGTTTCCTTTGAAGTTCACATGGCAAAATAGTTTGAATGACACACATTCAAGTTGCCATCTCTCTTGATAAACTCTTGTGGTATTTAACAGCTTGAGAACAATCTGTGAAAATTTCTAAAAGAGCTGCATATATTTCCGGACACTTCAAGCTAGTTTCCTGCCATGGTGTTAAAGTTTACATCAAAAGAAAAAATCAAAACAAGACCCATGTGGGATCATTTCATGCTGATGTTTATTTCCAGACACCAGTGGCTCTGCTCTACAAACCTTCAGAGCTAAGCACTCCGCATGTTTTGCTTAATTTGCTAATGTTATCATTAAATTTGATGATCATTAAAGACTTCCTTAAACCATCATCATACATAAATCTATGAAATTTTGTTGAAAAATTTAAGTGTTTCTCTGAGTCATAAATTTCCCATACACACATTCTTATCAAGCAGGAAATGGCACACACACATATACATACAAACTTGATGATAGCAAATGTACTCTGGAAGAGGCTTGATACAGCACAAAGTGTCCAAAATGAATTAAAAAACTTCACTGTTACAATCATATTGACCCTGGAATGAAGTATTGAGTGGATGACATGTTATCTTGTATTCTGAATTTCTTGAAAGGCTTTTGAGTTCAAAAGATGCATTTTGCGTCCGAAGTCTGATTACACACCATTGGCACCTGTCAGAGCTTCACGAAGCAGTGATATGAATCTATGCACATCAGTAAATGAATTGTACAGAGCAGTTGGTGCCACACGGATCACATCAGGCATTCTCTTGTCACACTGTAGGTAAACATGAAAAAGAGAAATGAGTAGTAGGTCTTTGTGTTATTCCACAGCGATGTAGAAAATAGCCAGCAAAAACAACCAGCCAGCTAAAATTTGCTGGCTGTGAAAATTTAGTTTTAGTGAAAAATCAGGATATTTTACACATGTGTACATACACTACTTGTAACCACCTGTACTTTTATTTTTGCCACCTGTAACCACAATTTTCTACATCCCTGTTCCAGAGGAAAAAGCATGGAAAAAGTGCTGAATGATATCAGAATTTTTGTCACAATGGTCAATGAACAATGCAAACTGACACAATTACTAATTATCAGCTCCAGTTCCCACTCCATCCCTAGGTATATTCCTCTTTATGCATCACAAATTTTTTAGTAAAACCTGTTGACTTGCCAGATGACATAACCCTCTGTCATTTTTTAATTTTTATTGGACAATCTCAAACAAACAGTCACCCCTTTTAACTATACAGAGGGTTAACTTTTCCATTTAAAAACTGACAATTCCAAAAAATATGAAAATTTGGTGATGGAGGTACTGAACAGATATTGTTCATTTAACAAATGCTGAGACATTTTGACACGTTCAAAACCAATGCAAAATGAATCACTTAATGATCCCTTATAATGCCGATGATAATGACGGAAAGGTAACTGCAACAATGGCATTTACAGTAGATCATTGAAGGTATGTAAACACTGGCTATCTTACCACAATGCCCCTTTTCTCCATTTCTTGATACACATTATGAATTGGTATTGAAAACATCAACGACAACTGACAGCCTCGTTGCTTTGGATCGGACGGTGTCAAGATGCGCACTGTGGGAAAGGTATTGGAGTTTTTGACGTCTTGAGATGTTCTGTCTGATGTCTTGGATAAATATGTCTTGACAAGAAGTTCAAGATAACCAGTTAACAGATATGACTTCTCCCTCAGCTCTGTCATTGATGTTTGCATAAAGACCTGCCATGTTGTCAAGTAAAAGAAAACATTTAGAATATATACCGCATTGCTCAATTGGAGTGCAAGGGCAAGACTGAGAAATTGTTACATCAGTTTGCTCTGTCCCAATTTATCAGTGTTCAATGAAAGGAACCATGAAATGATCTCACACACTTATCAGTGTTCAATGAAAGGAACCATGAAATGGTCTCACACACTTATCAGTGTTCAATGAAAGGAACCATGAAATGATCTCACACATTTATCAGTGTTCAATGAAAGGAACCATGAAATGATCTCACACACGTATCAGTGTTCAATGAAAGGAACCATGAAATGATCCCACACACTTATCAGTGTTCAATGAAAGAAACCATGAAATGATCTCACACACTTATCAGTGTTCAATGAAAGGAACCATGAAATGATCCCCCACACTTATCAGTGTTCAATGAAAGGAACCATGAAATGATCTCACACACTTATCAGTGTTCAATGAAAGGAACCATGAAATGATCTCACACACTTATCAGTATTCAATGAAAGGAACCATGAAATGATCCCCCACACTTATCAGTGTTCAATGAAAGAAACCATGAAATGATCTCACACATTTATCAGTGTTCAATGAAAGGAACCATGAAATGGTCTCACACATTTATCAGTGTTCAATGAAAGGAACCATGAAATGGTCTCACACACTTATCAGTGTTCAATGAAAGGAACCATGAAATGATCTCACACACTTATCAGTGTTCAATGAAAGGAACCATGACATGATCCCACACACTTATCAGTGTTCAATGAAAGAAACCATGAAATGATCCCACACATTTATCAGTGTTCAATGAAAGGAACCATGAAATGGTCTCACACATTTATCAGTGTTCAATGAAAGGAACCATGAAATGATTTCACACACTTATCAGTGTTCAATAAATGGAACCATGAAATGATCCCACACACTTATCAGTGTTCAATGAAAGGAACCATGACATGATCCCACACACTTATCAGTGTTCAATGAAAGAAACCATGAAATGATCCCACACATTTATCAGTGTTCAATGAAAGGAACCATGAAATGGTCTCACACATTTATCAGTGTTCAATGAAAGGAACCATGAAATGATTTCACACACTTATCAGTGTTCAATGAAAGGAACCATGAAATGATCTCACACACTTATCAGTGTTCAATGAAAGGAACCATGACATGATCCCATACACTTATCAGTGTTCAATGAAAGAAACCATGAAATGATCCCACACATTTATCAGTGTTCAATGAAAGGAACCATGAAATGGTCTCACACATTTATCAGTGTTCAATGAAAGGAACCATGAAATGATTTCACACACTTATCAGTGTTCAATGAAAGGAACCATGAAATGGTCTCACACACACCGCATAGTGTTCAATGAAAGGAACCATGAAACGATCTCACACACTTATCAGTGTTCAATGAAAGGAACCATGAAATGATCTCACACACTTATCAGTGTTCAATGAAAGGAACCATGAAATGATCTCACACACTTATCAGTGTTCAATGAAAGGAACCATGAAATGATCCCACACACTTATCATTGTTCAATGAAAGGAACCATGAAATGATCCCACACACTTATCAGTGTTCAATGAAAGGAACCATGAAACGATCTCACACATTTATCAGTGTTCAATGAAAGGAACCATGAAATGATCTCACACACTTATCGGTGTTCAATGAAACAAACCATGAAATGATCTCACACACTTATCAGTGTTCAATGAAAGGAACCATGAAATGATCCCACACACTTATCAGTGTTCAATGAAAGGAACCATGAAATGATCTCACACACTTATCAGTGTTCAATGAAAGGAACCATGAAATGATCTCACACACTTATCAGTATTCAATGAAAGGAACCATGAAATGATCCCCCACACTTATCAGTGTTCAATGAAAGAAACCATGAAATGGTCTCACACATTTATCAGTGTTCAATGAAAGGAACCATGAAATGGTCTCACACACTTATCAGTGTTCAATGAAAGGAACCATGAAATGGTCTCACACACTTATCAGTGTTCAATGAAAGGAACCATGAAATGATCTCACACACTTATCAGTGTTCAATGAAAGGAACCATGAAATGATCTCACACATTTATCAGTGTTCAATGAAAGGAACCATGAAATGGTCTCACACATTTATCAGTGTTCAATGAAAGGAACCATGAAATGATCTCACACATTTATCAGTGTTCAATGAAAGGAACCATGAAATGATTTCACACACTTATCAGTGTTCAATGAAAGGAACCATGAAATGGTCTCACACACTTATCAGTGTTCAATGAAAGGAACCATGAAATGATCTCACACACTTATCAGTGTTCAATGAAAGGAACCATGAAATGATCTCACACACTTATCAGTGTTCAATGAAAGGAACCATGAAATGATCTCACACACTTATCAGTGTTCAATGAAAGGAACCATGAAATGATCCCACACACTTATCATTGTTCAATGAAAGGAACCATGAAATGGTCTCACACACTTATCAGTGTTCAATGAAAGGAACTATGAAACGATCTCACACATTTATCAGTGTTCAATGAAAGGAACCATGAAATGATCTCACACACTTATCGGTGTTCAATGAAAGGAACCATGAAATGATCCCACACACTTATCAGTGTTCAATGAAAGGAACCATGAAATGGTCTCACACACTTATCAGTGTTCAATGAAAGGAACTATGAAACGATCTCACACATTTATCAGTGTTCAATGAAAGGAACCATGAAATTATCTCACACATTATCAGTGTTCAATGAAAGGAACCATGAAACGGTCTCACACACTTATCAGTGTTCAATGAAAGGAACCATGAAATGATCTCACACACTTATCAGTGTTCAATGAAAGGAACCATGAAATGATCTCACACACTTATCAGTGTTCAATGAAAGGAACCATGAAATGATCTCAGGACTAAAATCACATAAACAGTCAATGTCAACAACTACTAATGCCAGAACAAGGGATTGAGAACTGCCCCTTTAAAAGCCTCTCACATTAAAAACAGATTTAGTAGTCATGACCCATCAACTATGGTTACTATCAGAAGATACACCACTCTAGATTAGTTATGACCCATCAACTATGGTTATCATCATTCAAACATTAAGTCGTATTTGATTATTTGTAAAATACTGCACACAGACATCTAGGGGAAAATGCAAAAATGTTGTGTCAGCAATACAAAGTAAAGGGGCATACACACATATTCTAGTAATTGGTAAGAGGGCAAGTCTGAACATGAAAGCATGATAAGCAATGATTGGTCAGATACTCACATCCATACTGGCCAGCAATGGACATGTCAACAGTGGTGCTGGATTGGATACTCTGTAGCCAGCTACACCAGGTGATAGATCCATTTCTAGTAAAAACACAGCAAAATCAACATGAGATGAAATAAAAGACAAAATGAAGGACGTTGCACACTCTCTGATGACACAGAATGTCAATATCAAGGAAATTGAATAGAGGGTGAAATATATTCTAGATGAAATCTTTTTGTGACCTTTACAAAATTAAATGAGATGCAGTAGTACAAATACTTACTATTATTCATTTTAAATCTTGTCTTCATGTCATGACCCCACCAGCCAAGCAACCTGACAATACCCATAGGACAATGATCAACAGTGTAAGTCAACGATGATTACATTTAATGTACAATCACAATGACTATCAAACTTTCAACAATACTGAAACTTGCATCAGTAGATTATTCTGCGGACAACATTCTGGCTATTAATTGACATGTTGGAGAATCACAATGAGATGAAGATAGAAAGTTACTAAATTCAGGTTTGAAAGATGGAAATACAGACACATCATTGCATGAAACTTTGATAAATACTTATGTTAAAGTTAAAATCATGTGTCTGATACATGAAGTAGGTGAATTGGAAGAGAATAACATTACTATATTGTTATGTGCAAATGAGTGTGAAATGATAATAATTAATTCAAGTTTGAACACCTACTTTGGAAAATCATTGTGGGCGTGCTTTTCGTGAATGAAGGCACCACCTATTCCTCCTGCTCCTGAATTCAGGTACTGAAAATACAAACATGAATTCAGTCACTGAAATACAAACAAGAATTTGGTACTGAAAATACAAACAGGAATTCAGTCACCGAAAATACAAACATGAATTCAGTCACTGAAAATACAAACATGAATTAAGGTACTGAAAATACAAACATTATGTCTTGATTCAGACATGAAGAACTTCTAAAACTTTACACTCTTCCCAGCTGCAATATTTTGAATGCTGTTGAAACAATGCATCATGAATGATATAGTCCCTGCGGAAACTGAGTCTTTAGCAGTTGGTAGAAACTTTCATGGATACATGTGCAAGGTAGATACAGGTTGAGCAAAGGGATGCATAGCTAATGTGATACATGATGCATTAAATTTTGGACTGTTTCAGTGATGCTCTAATCATACAACTTAATGAATTCCTCCGATTCTAAGACCCCGCCCGTTTATAAGACCCCCAGGATTATTTTATCAATTCGTAATTACCTGTTAGTTCGTTTATAAGACCCCCAGGGGGTACACCCGAATTCTGACTGGAACAATAGAGCCATTGTCATGTAATGGGACCAGAATATCCACAACACCTACGCTGCTTATCAAAGTCACAAACAAGTGTCAAAGTGAAGTATCAAACCTCACACACACGCACACTATTGTTGGGGTTTGGAACATGTCAATCGGGAACAGTTCCATCATTTCTTGGCGATAAAACTACACTTGGATTTCACTACCTAAATGAACAATATAAAAGTGTTGGATTTTTTAGCGTCTCGATCTAGTACAATGTCGTCTTTTGTTACTGTCATTTTGCTACCATCAAATTAAGCAGATTTTTCAACATCTGATTATGTACGAATCGAACATTTCGATGCAATTTGGCTACCATGAAATGAACATTTAGGATCGTCGGGTTTTCGGACTTGTCGATCAAGTACGATTGGCTCATTTCATCACGATCAAACAACACAATTTTCACTCATACAAACACAAAAAAGTTTGGGTATCAGTAGTTCTTTTGGAGACTGTTGTGGCCCTTAAAAGGGCCGTTTCGTTTTTTTTGGTCAGCGGCATGATTGGTCTGTTTTAGTGAATATGTACGGTGAAAACAGTAACTCGGACTGATTGCTTTAGCAGAGGTACAGCCGCATTATTTGCCAAAACCCGACGTGACATGTCTCTGCCATGCCAACTCTTGGAGAATGGATGAATGCTTTCTCCTTTGCCTTCAAGTAGTATTTTCTGTTGACTGACAAGTCACGATCGATGATATTTGAAAGTAACCGTGCCCGGTATGAGTGCTGCATCTCGCTTCAAACTTTCAACTTTGCAACCATCTTGAACAACGGCTACAGCATTTCGATCGTGTATGTTGTCTGCATCTCGGTGAAGTTCATACGGCAAACCAAGTTCTAGCTGATTGCGACGGTAGTTAGGCATGCCGACAGCGAGAATGTTTTTAATAATTACTTTTTTTCTTGCCCATGACGACCATGCACTGTCTTATGACTTTTCGGAAAATAAAGTCTACGATAAATCGACGCATTTTTATAGGATCTTGTGACGATGTCGGGAAATCCTTTTGTTGCCGTTATCAATAGAAAATTTGGGACGTGTGAATGACACAAGCTTTGAACTTGCTTCGCTCAACTTTTACACTTTTGTTTTCATACTACTGAGGCAAAAGACTACGGCACATAAAAAGTTGCTCTTTAAATGGTGTGCTTATAAAGATTTTTTCAACAGTTTTCTATCAGGTAAGGTATCTTTTGTGATCATTGTGAATAGCTGCACGTTTTCTCTTACGTTCAAATTTACCATTAAAGTATAAGAAGATTTTTTCAACAGATTTCTATCACGTAAGTTTTCTTTTGTGATCATTGTGAAGAGTTGAAAGTTTTCTCTTACGTTCAACTTTACCGTATAAGCAACCAGTGAAAATAGAAATATCATTGGCATCGTAAAATCTTTCAAAAAGACTTAATGACGACGATATCGACTTCGACTGGTTTGACTTAGATGAAGAGGGCAATTATTGTGTTGACAAACGAAACGCGATATCCAAAGTTTCTTCCGCGCATGAACTGAAAATTCTTTGAATTTCTTCCGTTTATGTTTCATCAATTTTGTAGTTTTTCTCATGTAATGAAGGTATTTATTGTTTGAATGGCATTTGTGTGTGTCCTTTCCTGAACTAGTCCCAGCAATGAGTAGAACGATAGTGTAACAGATTTTCAAGATTACGGGTATGCACGCTTTCGAAGTCTTGCGAGGGAAAAATACCCAACTTCATATAGCTTAAACGGCCCTATACACTTACAGTTAGAACAAAAACGTGCATGATCGTACCATATTCCGAACAGTTGATCATAGATGACTGAATTCCACATCAGGAGACATTTCGGTCATCGATACAAGTAATAAAAAAACTTCAGGGTGTATTGCCAAAAATTCAACACATCAAATATAAAGCAGATTGGCGCAGCAATCTTTCGTCTCGGCCAGCCGATGCCTCAACACTTTACCTGTTCGAGCCTGCCTGTTCGTAAGATCACATTTCGTTTCGAGATACGGATGGACTTTTTGAAACTAGGAGCAAAATAATAAAACTCACGACGTGTAATTGATCGTTTATTTTAAGGAGTACAGTAAATGAAAATCGTACATAGAAAACATCGGACGGACACCATCCCACTGAACAGAATTTTACCTTGACCTCATGCACTGACACCTTTGACCTATTGCGTAAATTGACCAATCACAGCCAGCGGAACTTCAGGGACTTTCCCTTCACTCATTGTCTGACCTTTGTGGCCATGCTATGGGGAGCTAGCTGCTGCTGAGGAACGTACTTGTTGTACCAAGTTTCGTGGTGATTATCTATTCACGAAATACAAAGATTTATTGCTATCGTATGGTTTAGTAAAAGAACTTAGAAGGTATGGCAAAAATACGTTATATTTCAAGACTTGTGGATCTCCATTAATTTATACTTGTACAGATTTGACTGCCAGTATCTACACAGCATGGTCATGAGTCGATATCACAAAGTATGAGTTGTCTGTAGCGTGAATCAAAAAATCATTGGCATAAAAATTTGCATAACATCGCATAAATTTGCATAAATTAACTTCAACGTTCGATTTTGCGGTGACATCCGTTTATTAGACCCCCCATATCTTTTTCGTCATCTTTGGTTCTGAAAAGGGGGTCTTAGAATCGGAGGAATACGGTAATGACAAAATGGCTGCCTAGTGGCCATGTTGGATAGTACTTCAAAACAAGTTGATCAACATGTAAAGGTCAGTCATTGTAAATCACTTTCTTCATTGGATGACAGCAATTCAAGCATACTAAAGCTATGACTCCAGATGGATCAACTAATAGATCAACAAACAAAGCCCGCCTATTGTAGAAATCTGAACAGGGTAAAACGGGGTAAAATGCTGTCAAGTAGAAATTATGAATTTAAGAATTGAACAAAGTGAACTTAGATTTTAATGTTTTTTTTAACATAATAATCGTAATGTTGTATGATTTGTCAAAGTTTATCTTCCCTCTAAATTATGGGAATATCAACATTTTCTTTTTTAAAAACCAAAGTCTTCTCATCTTTCATCAGTGTGGTTGATGAATTTTAAAGTGAGAAATAATGCCTATCAAGGATACCAAGAATGCTCCGCAGCTGAAAACAGGCTATCCACTCCAAGGGGATTCATGAAACCCTACAGACATAAAACACATCAAGGATTTCTGGAAAGGTTTGACTCACCTTGTAGGTACACCAGCAGGCAAAGTCTACATCCCAATCATGTAATTGTATAGGAACATTACCAACAGCATGTGCCAAATCAAAGGCAACATAACAACCCTACAGAAACAGATTTATAACAGAATTTTTACATATGCATGTACCAATATCTCTATTTTTTTTCTTTGAGGAGCAACATATCTTCCCTTTCTCTTTATTGTTACATAAATAAACAAACAGTGTACAGAGTTCTCCTTGACTGAAAATTTGCTAAAATTGACTGATGTGTATCGTTACAGTGAAAAGTAGACTATATCTTGACAATTTGGAGTAAACTCTGAACATGTATCTTAGAGAAAATACATCATCTGCAGGGTATTTGTAACAACCAATCATATTACTTGAATAAGTACAACATTACTGGATAATACCATATCCCTTGTGAATCACACTTACACCAAGTTATGAAAACAAAAGATTTCATATTCACCTTTTTGTGCCCAGCGACAGTAATTGCCTTCATATCAAATAGCTGTCCTGTATAATACTGAACACCACTGAATAGAACCAAGGCTATGCTGTCTCCTTCTTTCTCTATGAGATTCAAGATATCTTCCATTCTCAAAGTCTCTTCACCCTGTCAATATCAAATCATACATCTTTTTGGTGGTTTTTGTTTGTTTGTTTTTACTTTACTCAACAATCTTTCAAACTAAAAATCCTACTGTTCTTTGCTGATTTCTACAGAATGTGTAGACTATACTCCAATTTTTAGTGAAGAGCAAAAGTTTACTGTTTTTCCATAGCTTTTCACATAGAAAACTTCATGTGGCCATATGAACTAGCTTTGTACTACAGAGTACTTCAAGCATGATAATGGTATATGTTCATACCTTTCTTGGTTCGGCTAGCAACAGACAGTCTGATGGGTCGTACCCATGTAAACGAATCTGTGATTCTACGATGTACTGTGAAGAGACCATACAAATTAATTAACTGGGAATATAAACAACACTATGAGAAGATCATGTTTTGTGACATTTTTCTTTGTGCATCTAAAACACATTAAGATAGAACGCACCTCTGGGACAGACATTCGGTCAGTAAAATTTTCACAATTTTTTTTCTTATCTACCACTTGTGGGGGGCTCATTTCAAAGCTCTTGGAGTAGGAACAATTTTCATTATCTTAGGTTTTTGAAATCGACAATTTTATTTTTCCCCTTCAAGCTACCACAGGGATGGTGGCCATTTTGAATTTCAAACATCAGTAAATGTTAGGTATTTTGTTTTTCTACTTCCAAACTTTGCACTGTGACCCCACATTTTTATTCTTGATTTGGTAAGAGAATGGTTGAAAGCTTGAGCAAAAGTTGAAGTCTTTTGCTTTCAGGAAGCGTATTGTGCCCATCTAAAATTGTAAGAGATATAACAATATAGATGTATGATGTTAATTCGAACTCCTAATCAACCGGTAATTCTATTTCTTTTCTTTTGACTTCAAACAAAAGGGTAAGAATAAATAACTATACAATAGGCATGCCTCACTCTAAGGTAAAAACTTGTTGGCAAATCCTAAAAATATGAGCCACATTCTATGGAGTCGTCACCTTTAAATAAAGGCTTTGTGCAAAATAAACTGCAATGAATAAAACAATCAAAATGCTTTAAATAGAACATTTTTCTCTCCTGGTGTCTTACATTTGCATAATGAGGAATCATTCGGTGAAAATCAAAATAATTTAAGATTGCTCAGGAATATTTTCTAGCAAAAACATTTCATATCTTTTTCATGAATCATGTCATTTTAACATGAAAATTAAATTTTCTGACAAATCATCATTTTCATGTTTGAGTCATTTGATCACTATCGTGTAATGAAGTGGGAAAAGTGGAAGTTAGTTGATTTTATTGTGTATACTTACATGATCTGATGGGAAGGCTTTGCTCTCAATCAGTATTTTGCATCTTTCTTTGGTAGGTCTGTAGAAAGATACCTGTCAATTAAATCAGAAAAAAGTACATAATATTGTTCAGAGTTCTACTAAATTAATATTAATTATAAATTAATATTTTTTAACTTCCTTATTCTGTACCAGTATGAGAGACAGCACAACACAGACAGAGAAAGACTGACAGACAGACAGAGATAGAGAGACAGAGACATAGAGACAAACTGACAGAGACAGAAAGACAGAGAGAGGAAAAGAGCGAGAGAGAGAGTTTGAGAACATTTCATTTCTTCTTATATATGTATTATTGTTTGAAACCTAACAGCTTAGTGACCTATGACCCATGGATAATTGATGTGAAGTGAAAAAATGCTGGTGTTTTTCTATTTTCTTCAGAAGATACTTTCAAAACAAAATTTGCTCGAGCATGATGCAAGTGTTTGGGGCAGTTTTGTAATCAAGACATGAAGTGACAATTTTACAGCTATACACTAAACACTACACTGAGAAAGTAACACACATTTATTTACCATAAGGAAATGAAGATTAACTGAAAGTCCATTCATTACGGCCACTTCTTCTGTTTTAGCTCCTGACAAAGAAAAAGATGATTAACATTACAAAGCAGTACATATTACAAAAATTTTGGCATCAAATTCTGTTGTCAAAGAGAAAAACACCTAGTGCCCATTACCTAGATTGTGACCTATACCTCAAGATACAAAAATATGCAAATTACCATGCTACTTTTCATAAATATGCATACGAAATGAAGTCAGCTGGTAGCATCCAAAAGAAAATTTCCTTCGTGAAATTCTCAGTGGTCTCTATTTTCATCCATAAATGGTACGGTATATTTCCAGACTGCGTTACTACACACATAAACACCAGAATTTTTACTGACTTAACCTGGTAGTGGTAAGCAAGTCAGTACTATGTTGGTTATTGTGTGTAGTTTTGCATTAAATATGCACCAATAAGATTGCGCTATGGAAACCATGCATATGCAGTGATACCAAATCACCGTCCAGATTTTGTTCTGAAATATTTGTAGGCTATCATTTGTTTTAAATTCCAAAGCTTACAAAAAAGTCAAGACAGTGACTTACCTACTATCTTTGCACTCTGACTTTGAACAACTTCATCAGCATAAGCCCATGGAATAGACCCAGTAAAGTGACCATATACACCTCTACGATAGGATGATAAAAGTACATGAAAACGGTTTGTATTGGAACATGTTACCAGTATTAGTATATTGCAATCAACTCACCAGATGACAATGGTATCTGTAATCCACCTATTAGTATATTTAAATGAATAAAGCAATGTAGGTATATAAGATCATGGAGTCAATGTACAAAAGAGATGAAAACATGTGACACTCATACACCGAGAGCTTTTAAACTAAAGCAACACTCGTAATGAAATCTATAAGTTAAGAAACAATGTCAGTATCTTTTCCCTAATTACAGAAGTAACAAAGTTCACATTTTTATAACAAAAGTTCTGTTTACGCGCCAGACTTTGTAATAGTCGCGCCAGCGGCTTACTGACTACGCATGCGCTTATTCATAATATACTATGCGAGTAACCGGAAGTGTACCCTTCTTTCATGGGCGCCGCCATGTTTTTTTTTTGAGTACTCGTAAATAAACAAATATGAAACAAATTACTATGATATAACATGCCTTTTATAAAATATACCTCTTTTATTAGCCAGTAATGTTATTATACACCTTGTCGCTGATACAAAGTATCGTTGATATAGATAAACGGAGAAAACTGTCGTGCATATGAACGGGGGCATACGCAAAGAATGCTTGGATCGAATTATAGAAGAGCGCCCCCTGTGTCAATAATTAGATTCAAAAATTGCAAGTTTTTTAGACGGAATGCTATAGTTTTCAGCTTGCAAGTGGAAGGTGGGCAGTGCGGTTTACCATTGCAATGATAATTATTGCATAATACGTCCCTTGTTTAACGCAATAGGCTGTTATCATAGTAAAAATTGCCAATTTTTGTCCAAAATTTTTACACGCTACAGAAAATCTATACCTGCCCTGCTGCAGGTTTGACGTCGTGTAAGTACGTGAACTGTTTTCATCAGAGGGAAACTGGGCATAGTTGTCATATAAACGTTTATGAAGTAACAATTACAGTTTATCATGAATCAATACAAATAACATTGCCAATCTTGACCCCTGGCGCGACACAAAGGGCTGAGCCCTATATAATATTATTTATATGTACATCATTGTATCTGAATCTAGGGCTGCAATCGACATTTGAAAATTAGTATGCACAATTGGATATATTATCTATTTCATTATTTTTTTTCATAAAATCACACAGACAATTAAGCATTGTCACTGGCACTGGGATGGCTACTTTATACTTTTAAAGGTAAGAACTATGGCTGTTACATTTAAACCCACCAGCTACAAATTTTATGCATTATTTTCATGATTTTTAGTCCCCGCGGACGAAGTCCGGCGGGGACTTATAGATTGGGTCCCGTCTGTGCGTCCGTCCGTCCGTCCGTCCGTCCGTCCGTCCGTCATCAACAGTTTCTCAGACACTGCTGAACCAATTTCGTTCAAACTTGGCACAAAGGCATAGCACTATAACCTACAGATGCACGTCGATTTATTTTGTGATACGATCGAATTTGGCTGCGAGGTGGCCATTTTGTTGCGATTTTTCATGTCTTTGGACCATAACTCAGACATCCTTGAGCAGATTCTGTTCAAACTTGGCACAAAGGCATAACACTATGGCTTTCATATCCTTGTCAAATAATTGTGCGATATGATCCAATATGGGCGCGAGGCGGCCATTTTGTTGCGATTTTTCATGTCTTTGGACCATAACTCAGACATCCTTGAACAGATTCTGTTCAAACTTAGCACAAAGGCATAACACTATGGCCTACATGTGCATGTCAAATTAGTTTGCGATACGATCCAATATGGCCGCGAGGCGGCCATTTTGTTTGCGATTTTTCGTGTCTTTGAACCATAACTCAAACATCCTCAAACCGATTCTGTTCAAACTTGGCACAAAGGCATAGCACTATGACCTACAGATGCATGTCAAATTATATTGCGATACAATCCAATATGGGCGTGAGGCAGCCATTTTGTTGTGATTTTTCATGTCTTTAGACCATAACTCAGACACCCTTGAACCGATTTTGTTCAAATTTGTCACAAAAGCAAAACAGTATGCCCTCCATATGAACACCAATTTATTTCGTGAAATGATCCAATATGGCTGACAGGCGGCCATTTTTTTGCGATTTTTTCATGTCTTTGAACCGTAACTCAAACATCCTTGAACCGATTTTGTTCAAACTTGGCACAAAGGCAAAGCACGTACTATGGCATGCATATGCATGTATCAATTAACCTTGCGATAGGATCCAATATGGCTGCAGAACTGCCATTTTGTTGGAATTTTGCATGTCTTTGAAGCGTAATTCAAAGGTCATTACACCCATTTTGTCCAAACTTGGCAAAAAGATCAAGCACTATGGCATACCGTACATGTCAATTTACTTCGTGACATGTTCCAATATGGCTGCCAGATTGTCATTTTTTTCCAATATCGCTGCCCGATGGTCATTTTTGGATTTTTTCATGTCTTTGAGGTTTAATCATATGCAAATATTCCTTAACCAATGTTGTTGAGACTTGGTACAAAGATAAAGAACTATGGCATACATATACATGTCTACTATTTTGTGCTATGATCCATATGGTCAATAGACAGCCATTTGATTTCAATTTTGGTGTGATTTTTTTATGTCTTTGAAACATAAACATAGGTCACTGTCCCTCGATGGACTGATTTTGTTCAAACATGATACGAAGATAAAATACTATGGCTGCATTCTTGTGCACATTAATTTGTTTCATTATATGATTCGAAATGGCTGATGGCTGATTACAACAACATACCCGATCCCATAGCATTTCGAAATTCCACCAAACCATGTGTATAGTACGTGCCATCATGACACTAGAGGCAGTGAGGGCATCGTTATGTGTGATGTAATCAAAAGTTCCTTCAGTGGTCATTACCGGCAGAGATGAGTCATTTATTGAACGTTCCTCGGATTACTTTATTATGCAAGTCACAGGCCTGATGCACCCGTTGCACCAATGTCATTCCACAGCGACCTAGACCACAGCTACCTAGACACCAAAGATTATAACAAAATGGACAAGCGGGGACTGTGTCATCAACGATGACTTGTATTTTTAAACAAAAGTTTGTTTATGCCAAATGTGCGAACTGAAGCACATGTACAGAAGTAATACTGCTCGCTGATGTGGACCATGTCTACACGTTTTAACAGGCTGAATAATAAATGGATGCTGCACCCATAAAATGGCGCCCCATGGAAAATTACAAAAAACAGCATTTCCTGCACATACACATCATGATCATACCAGAAACACACATGATGCCATTAACTTGAACGCACAACACACGATGGTCAACATTTTGTTATTGTAATCTTTATTTTCTCTGTCATATGCTTAGTTTTTGAAAATGGCTGGAAATCTAAAATTATGTTAAAATGCTTAAATTTACATGCCATTTTCAACACTTATGATAGTGTTATACACTTTTTCAGTCTCTAATGGGTTTTATTCAAAGAAAACTCTTGGAAAACTGAGGATATTTTGACATCGGTTCGCAGCTTTTGGGGTTTTAATATTCTGAAGTATTTTATCAGCCTGCAAATAAGAATTTAAGCCTGAAAGCACACATCACGCATGCTAATGACATGAAAATATCCTCTAATAACATAAATTTCAATAGCTCCCTTCTACAGAGTTGAACTTTCTGTTCAGTACTTTAACCCTTTCCCCAGCATGGTTTGGCCCAAACCCACTTGTTACCGATGGTGATTATGGACTTTCTTTTCAGGACTTGGGCTGAATAGGTTAACATTGCATGATGCTAAACTTGGCTGGTTAGTCAAACCACTATACTTACTCTTTGCCCCACTTTTCCAACTCTTGGTTTATATACTTAGAAACTCCTTTTGGTTGTAAACCCAGAGAATTTCCAGCAAAGTAAACACAGTCTGACTCAGGATCCACAAGAGACACATCAACTGGAATAAAAAAAATTGATTCATATATCAAATCTACAATAATGTATAAACATAAAAAATGACAGATATGTTACAAAAATCTCAAAGTCTTTCTCTGTTTACTTCAAATAACATAACAAATCCTGTATAGTGCTTCAAGAAGGATAATTATTGTAATTTTTTACTTATATTTCATTTTATAAACTAAAATAAGCACTTGTGACAGTGGTTTTGGTTTTTTTGCAAATCAGTGTACAGAATGAGAAGTGAGCATTTCCATTCAATGTTCCATGGTTAGATAACAAGCATCAAAGTTTATTTGGTAGTTTTGTTTACTTTTTCATCATCATCCCTGTTTCAAGTGTTATTACTAGCAACTGGCCTGCCTGACCACTGGTGAATTCACTTGTCCTGGCAAAATATTTGCCAGTCCTGGATGTTCAACAACTGGATTTGCTAATCCCTGGGATAGATTGATCTTTACATATGGGAATATTATCTGATCAACTGCACTTTATTAAATGATATTAATACAAGAATTGCCATTGTGGAAATTCTTAAATTAGTCAGTAAATTAATCGCCAAAATATCTTCCATAATGGAGGATTCACCGGCTAATATATACAAGACTTATACAGGCAAGACCTGTAAACTTTTGATATTTTCATAACTTTTGTTCTAGAAATCAGGTTGCACTTTCTTCTTCTTCTCTGTTACATTGATTAAAGGACTTTTAAGAATAAGCCAAGTTGTACAGACAACACGCTATTTTCAATTTGTAACCTTATTTTTGAGGGATGATTTGTACTCCAGATTAAGAATGTTTATCAGATTAATATAGCTTTCGTATGCCTACAATAACAATGTACATACAAGCATACAGGCTGTATTGATAGGTTTAAAACAGATTTGGCCATGATTTGAAAAGAAGCAAAGACATTATCAAGCTATGCGAGTGTTGTTTTGCTTGATCTTACTAATCAATGACTCAATGTTAGTTTGACTAAAATTCATTTGTAAATAAAATAATTGAATTTTGTTAAGCACGGGCGGGGATGTATTTTTGAGGATATAACTGTGTATTTCAACTACAGTAGGCATACAAATATGAGCACATGAGCTTGTTGTAGACCAAAAACACTGATAATATTATCAAAAGCAACAACGATCATGATTGTCGATTAAAAATTATTTCTCACTGTTACAAGAAGATCTAGTCAGACCTGTTATTTTTTGTGTAAAATGTTCCAAATAACACAATGATCAGGCCAAAAATAATTGATTTCTTTCTGGTCACTGCCCGCATCACTTTAAAGTGTGCGCGTCAACTATTTTTCTCCTGTTTTTCATTTGCCCTATGGCAAATAGGGAAAATGTATCAAATTCCACCAAAAATTTAAAAAAAATTGAAAAAAAAAGTCGTGTCGCCACATCATTTTTGCCACATGTGTCAATGACCAGAAACAAACATATTATTTTTTTAGGCCTTACAGTAGAATTTTTATCTGTAATGGACACACACAGTAAAGATAGATGTGTATAGACAAGTCCATACCTGTGTATACAATGATTACCGGTATGTTTACTGATTATCTGACATGATATCACTCCCCATGCTGATACACTATACAATGTTTACAAGTGACTTAGCCATTCACAAAATGAACCAAACACTGTCATATCACAATTGACCATGCAGAGAAATTCACAAATTTTCAACAATTCTATGATTGTACATTGTACATTTGCAAAAGAAAAACTGTGTTATCCTTAAATTTTTGGATTGATCAGTGAAAACTTTTTACATCTTTAGTTAACACATATAAACATGTACCAGTAAAAGCAGCATACAATACACTGCTTTCTTAAATCATTTTGTTGTTTCAACTGATTTTATTACAGTCCTGCCAAGTGTTTTATGTACAATCAAATTTCCTCCACAAAACAATTATCAGTAAATTGAGAAGATAAGGCATAGTCTTTCCTGATCAAATAGACACTTGATTTTTATTGATCCTTATCTTTTTCAACCAGATTTTGATGAACATCTCTCTTGTGCTAATTGACACCCAAAAATCAACATGATAACATTCAAGTTCAGAATCCGACATCAGTATTAAAAATAAGTTTGAGGCTGAATTAATGACTCAAGCAAATAGAACTCCTCAAGATAGCATAATAATTGTATTTCATTAAAAATCAAGCATACCTTCATTTAAATTTAATCTTGTTATTATAGACTGTGATCTCTAAGGGATAAAAGATTATCGTGACCCTTGACATTGTGATGCATTAATTTTTCACATTCTGAAAGAAATGCAGTTTTTTCTACTATGGATCATTGGATGCAATGAAAACAATAACATAAAATTTTGCAATTGCTGTTAAAATGTTTTCTGCTTTTCAGAAGCAATGGAAATAATCAAATTGTGTATTATCAGAAAGGACTGCTTCATTTTTATATAACCTTACCTTTGGGAAGATCTTTCATTTTGGGATAAAAAAATTCATTTCTGAATCGCTGGAGTGGATCTCTATGATCCATCTGCATAGCAAACTCCAAATCTGTGACATCACAACCAAATTCCATTGCCTTTTCCAGTAGTCTTTCCCTGGGATGAGCATCAGAGTCAAGTCGTTGTTTCTTTTTGGGAAGATTATGTAGATCAGGTTGATCCATCATTTTTAGTTCTGAAATGGGAAAGTATTGAACCTTACGTGAAAATTTGTTACACAGTGTAGGAAGATTCATACGATTCACACATAGTGTGTATTTTTAGAGCGTAAAAAGTCACCAACGTGTATGTCACATCACTCATACTTAGCCAACATCAATAGATTAATGCCACAGTGGCGATATGTGTGACCCTCAAGCCAAGGTCGGGGTCAGCTTTTGCCAATAAAGAGGAGTGATGTTTGTGAAAATAGGCATAAAGTTTCAAAATTAATGGCAATTTATGGCATAAGTTGATTCCTCCTGTAATTTAAGCCACCAATACATAATGACTGTTGAAACTGTTTACCTATTTCCCATACAAAACTGTTCACCTATTTCCCATACAAAACTCTGTTTCATTGGTTGATTCATGTCTGATTGCATCTCACCTATATTCATGCTAACTTCACTGTAAAGAAATGACATTCAGAAAAAAATTCAACTTTCACACTTGAGTTTCCTACATTTCAATAGTCAAATAAAATCTCCTTTCTTGTTGGGAAAGTGGTTGGAATGAAAGGGTGAAATCATGTTACTTTTCACAGAGCTACATTCTTAATCATTGCGGGTAATACATGATCCATGGATCACCTGCAGATTTCAATAACAAGATGAAAAATTTGTTTTGCAATAGCGTAAGTTTATTACCAAATTTGTATACTGCCGCAAACATTATGGATCAGCAAACAAGATAACTCTACATTCAGATATATCAAAGTTTCTGCGTCTGCGTTAAAAATGTTTGAACCATGAAGTTGTTGCAGAAAGGCATCCCAATAATGTTCTCCTATACTTGTCCTTTCACCAGTTCTTTACATTTTTGTGAGTTCAATGCTACTTTACATTGCCATTCTTATCGTACATAACATTGCAGTAAGCATAGAGGCACTGAGATGACAATAAGTATAACACAAAGCCTATTTTACACACTTGTGTAAGTGACATACAATGAATGTTGAATGCTAAGGATCAAGAAGTGGAATTACATAAGCAGAATCACTCAGAACACACGACATTGTGACATAAGCTATAGACAAGACGTTGTTATTGAACCGATCCAAACTGTCATTTTCTTATCATCTGCCTTTCAATATGAGTACTACTGGCAAATGTCACAAAAAATGGACTAAAATTGTTTTTACTCTTGTCATAATGATGAACAATCTGGCGGTGCCAACAATTCTGCCACATCTACATGATAATAGCGTGCACCAAACTGCCTCTAAGTTATTTTAGCAAGCATGGCAGTGTCATAGCCAGATGGGGAAATGTCCAACACAAACCTATATGTATTTCATGACCTTGCAAACCGAACTGCAATGAAACAAACAAGGGACTTTTGTAATCATGAAAAACAAACAATTTCCGATATCAGCTAAAATGAAGTCTACCTAAGGTACTTGCATACCAACTTAAAAAGCAATGTGACCAGTAGTTAGGGAGCCGTCATTATTTACAGCCTGTGGGTCAGAGGAATGTGAGGGGGTCACTCAAAAAATTGAAAGCTACAGGGGGTGGGGGTGGGAGTTACTCAAAATGTGGAGAGAAAGAAGGGGAGGTACTCAATTTTTGGTGCAAAATGAACTGAAAAATTGAAACATCTCTCAAATTGCACCATTTCACATGTCAATACATTTGTTCTGCTCATTTGCATATGTTTGGTAAATGCTAACTTCATTCATTTGAACAAAGTGAAGTACTCTCTCTGAATACTCAATCTTTCTATTTACAGTAACTCACTAGAGTGCATGGCATTGAGTATTCAGAGAGTGACGGACACACAAGAGTGCTCACTCATGGCCAAGGCTAATGGTATGCTTTATTTTATAATGTTGGATTGTACTTAGAGACTTTGTAAAGTATCACTTATTGACTATTCTTGTAAACAAGCAAACAAATAAACAATGTTCTTCAACGACAAAATGAATACAAATACAACTCTTTATTGGTTCTTTATTGAATGTGGAAATAACTCTGCATAAGTAAACAAACATGCATAAACAAACAAACAAAGAAGGGTCTGAGCCCCCTGTGGAGATACAAGCTTTATTGAAGAAAGTTATACTGGTAACAAAATAAAGCAGCAATGTGTTTGCTGGTACCCTCTATTTGACCATGGAGGTACATGTATGACCATGAACTGTCTATAGGTTGGTGGTCAAGTAGATCATACCTTCCTACCTCCTTGATTTGACTATAGAAAGAGCTTGGTGATGGGTACTGTACTGTCAGCCAAAGTTTTCGAGGGGGATCAGGAGAAAGTTCACAAAATTGAGTTGCATTGAACCTGACCTTAATGCTGCAATAGCTTCAAAATTAATAGGCTAAACCTGAAATTTGCATGGATGGCCATACAATCAAAACCACTTGCAGAAATGTAGGGAGAATTATGTAGTACTGTATGTGTATCATGGTACGCATGTTTATTTCAGTGTGTGAATATGTTTGTACCACCATCCCAAAGGGCAAGACTTCCTCTAGGCCCCTATGATACTCTACATAAAAGAAGAATATACCGGTACTATTAAAGAAGTGTCAAGTTTGCAGAAATTCTTGTTCACAAGTCAATATGGTGTGAAATCTCTACTGCAAGGACTACACACATTGCAGCAAAATTTCTTCAAGATGTCCTCTGTCATCCACCGAACAGCAACAAAAACAACAATAACACAATATTGGTAAACGCTGCTATAGCACATGCAGCCAAAAGAGATGTAATCTGTATACATAATCATTGTTGGTGACTTTAATTTTCAGGGCATAGATTGGTCGGCACATGTATCAGACAAACATGGTGAAGACTTGCTGGATGCAGTACAAAAAATGACATGTTGACTTTCCTACGCCTGGAACTAATTGCCTTGACCTGATCCTGTCTAATGTGACATGCATGGTTCAAAAATATCACCTTCATGGGCTACTTGGGAAACAGTGATCACAAAATGATTGATTTTAATGTTGCTGTACATATGAAAACCAACAGGTCACCGGTCTGGTCCAAGATCTGAAAAACGCTGATTTTCATAGACCACAGAACCTACCATGGTTTATGATGTGAAGTCCTAAAAAACTAACAATGTACATACGGCGACATGAACATTTGACACTGACCTAGACCCAATGTATTGTCAATTGGAGAATGTTATCAAATGTAAGTTATCTCCCAAATTGTTATTGAAAGGTTGAGTTGAAACTTTTAGTCATTATTTATAGGACAGTTTTGCAAAACAGAGGGGTTGGGTTAGTAGAGATCATGACAACCTTAATCTTTTGCCTCACGGTGACTGCTTGGATCATCAATAATTGGCACCCAAAGGGTGCACCGAAAAATGAAAATGGCAGAAAATGAAAGTGCCAGAAGGTATTTGAAAAGGAATTTGATACTCAATAAAGTTTCAAGTACCACCTTTGCAATGTCAATTTTTTCAGACCCCTCCCCCCTGGCATGTTGTAAATTTTTTCAAGCCCCCCCCCCTAGGTGTTTGTGAATGCAGCCTTAAGCCTACAGTTAAGTCGGACCTCAAAAATATTTCTTCATATCCAGGATTGCGGATGAATGAAACAGCCTGCCTGCTACCGGAGTTAATGCCAAGTCAGTAAATGCCTTCAAACAACTATACAACCGCCACAATTGTTCAGAAGGGGTGTAATTATCCTAACCCGGATAATCTTATCCCTCTTTCGAACCGAAGTTAAACCTGAAATCACTGTAACCTTGATGCTTTCTTGGAGGAGGCATATCAAACAATGAAAGGGAAAATTAGGTTTGTTCAAGGTTGGTATCAATTACATATCCTCCATAAAACGGGGAGAAGGTTGAGGAGGGCCCTAGGGAAGTGAACCTAGGGAAGTCTTTCCATCACAGTGTCTTCAGCGTCCGTTTTCCATAGAAGTACTAAGGCTGCGTTCACAAATAACCATTGGGAGGGGGCTGGAGGAACCGTGATTGAAATCTTATTTTTTTTCAGATCCCCCCTCAATACCCTAAAAAATTTTCAAATGCCCCCCCCCCAACTATCACAAGCCCACATATTTGTAAAGGATGTGTGCAGGAAAAAAATAAATACGTATTGCGCCATTCCGCTCGCAGGTATTCAAGACTACTTGTTATTAGTACTTTGTAAAGTCATATTCCTATTAAAGGCAAGTTCTTAAACTGATTTATTTTTAAACACATCAGGGAACTTTTTGGATTTATCAATCTAAGCCAACTTGACTTAATCCAACTCTGGCCGGGTCAATTGCTCCTGCCGAAAAGCACACAAAATGACTATCATGAGAGTGTCGGAAAATTGTGAATTCTGCAGGCTAATTTCCATATTGTAAAAAACTGAGCACAGTGACCTACCAAAAATTTTGTTTAAAAAGTACAAGACATATATGAATTAGATGCTACTCAAAATTGACAATACTGGAAGGTTACAATTATTTTGATATTCCATCAAATAAATGTTTTAATCTCTGAAATGTTGGGTGTAATAATGGCAAATTTGGTTAAAAAATAAATAATTCCATTAAGTCACATATTCTTTCATTTAGTCTTTACTGTTCAAAGTTTTACTTTTGTATTTGTTTTATGACGAGAATTTGAAAATTCAGAAATCAAGCATGGTGATCCCATCTTTTATCTTTAATATTTGATTATTCTCATATGCCAGAATTCAAAAATCCCTGATAACTTTTCAAGTCTCCTGGTCTTCCATGTGTTGCTCTCTGGCCTGATCTTGTGTACAAGTATGTTTCACTGTCATGAGCGTCATTTGACCCAAACTCTTCTTCGACGACCATGTACATCAGAGTTAGAGCTATCTCTGTCACTGCTCAGTAGCAGGGCAGTATCTAAAAGTGACACTGCCCGTAGGCAGTAGCTGTATTAACTTTGATAATTTTGACAATACTTCTGCGTTCTTGTTCTACTCCCTACAGCATGTTGAACTGTCGAGTATTCAGCTTGCTATCACAGCCTGTGTATGTGTACCATGCATTTGTATCACTGACAACTGACTGTCAGTCTAAATTATCACCTAATACATATTTGTATATACAGGCTTTGTCGACAAACTGAATATTGTGTGTTTGAGCATGCTGTAGGGAGACAGCAAGAAACTGTAGTTGATATATTGCATAGAAATATTGCAAAATCATCAACATTTGCAGCTTCTGCCCTGTTACAAGGCTAAAGTTTGGTTTTTTATGACAAAACACACATTTAGATTTTTTCAAGATAAAAGTCATGAAATATGACAAAATGGTTCTAGATTTTGTTAATGTTATTACGAACATTTCAACAATTTGATGACATAAAAATGGTATTCATTTTTTATTGAATTACCTATAAAAACTTGGAATAGGAAAATGTAAAACATACCAGATATGAACTGGAAATGCTCACATGTTTCATTATATATTGAAGTTATGTGTAAATTTGAACCTTTGCCACATGTTTGCAACTTCATTGAAATTATTATGATCAACATAATGAACAATAATCACCGCCGATTAATTCTAAAAGGTCATGAAGTATACAAATATGTAATTAGGTACCGTTCAGTTTTTACGGCCGGGGGGGGCCGGCAAAATCCAGGGGGGGGTCATCAAATTTTGGAATCCGCAAAGGGGGGTCATCGCTTTTTCACTGGTAGGAAAGGGGGGGTCACCACATTTTCAAAAACATAATACCAACAATAAAGTTCACTTTATGCCATTGCCATGATCGACCCTCTTTACCGGCGGGCCGCCTTCGGCGGCCCACTACAATAAATATACATTATGTATTACCCATGACCCTCTTAACGGGCAGACGCCTTGGCGGCCCACTCCAAATTAGGTTTACTTCATGCAATGGCCATGATCGACCCTCTTTACCGGCGGGCCGCCTCCAGCGGCCCACTCCAATAAATTTACTTTATGTAATACCCCACGGCAATCTTAATGGCCGTGCGCCTTCAGCGGCCCTGTCCAGTAAAGTCTACTTTATGCAATAGCCATGATCGACCCTTTTACCGGCGGGCAACCTTTGGTGGCCCCATAGAATAAAGTTGACTTTACGTAATGGCCCATGACCCTCTTAACCGGAGGGCTGCCTTTGGCGAACCACTCCAATAAAGTTCACTTTATACAATGTCCATGGACATGAGTTGTCTATGGAAATGAAGTTAAAAATTGCCTTACAGTCATCCTAATTAACAGACGTTTCAATGGATGTGGCTGAGAAGTTTGTGCACTGGCATCTCTGCTACACGAATAAAGTGTACCGGAGTTCAAATCCAAACCATGCGGGTAAATTTGACATGGGTTTTAGTTATTTTTAAGCAGGGGGGGGGGGGGGGGGGGGTCATCAATTTTTTTCGTTTGACAAAGGGGGGGTCATCTTTTTTTCATGAAAAATGCAGGGGGGGTCTATATTTTTTTGAACACCGGCGACAAGATTTTGCCGGCCCCCCCCCAGCCGTAAAAACTGAACGCTCCTTAGCTGAAATAAAAACACGTGAGCAAAAAATGGAACCGAAAAATTTTCAAGTCCCCCCACAGACAGAGCAAAATTTTCAAGTTCCCCCTCTACTACCCCAAAATTTTCGAATCCCCCGACCCCCGCGAATTCCTCCAGCCCCCCTTACCGTTTTTTGTGAACGCAGCCTAAAGAAGTCAAAGTGGGACCATCGTCCCTCCACCCACGGTGGTGGGACATTTCATTCTCGAGTAGGCCCACATACTGGCCCTGCGTACAATGGTGTGTGTTACCGGCGGCGTTATCTAATACGGCCTCCCACCGGCCCCGGTGCAGGTCGGCGGTACCACAGGCGTGATGTTTTCTGGGTAGTAGAATAAACTACACTTATTAGAAACTACCCAGAAAACATCACGCCTGTGGGCGGTACGCAGGACTCCGGGCCCACACATTTGTTTATTACTGAACGAGTTTATTATTACAAGAAAGTGGAATCCACTTTTCCGGTGTCACTCAAAAAGAAACGGCCCTTAAAATGGTTATGGAGCATAATTTTCTAGTCTTGCTATATTCTTGAAGAACACTGATTTGTGCTGACCTCCAGTAGCCTTCCCACTGTTATTTTTAAACAGTTTGTTTATTGTACAACTTGGATATTTTGTTGTCCTCTTGAAAGCGTTCAGTTTTGTACACTGTCCAATTTTGGAATGTACCATACCACACTCTCTGCTAGTGCTAGTGTGAGTTGAGTATAATAAAGATTGATTTGTAGTCAAACGCGCGATTTCGATCCCAGGTGTATATATGGAAATCAAATCGGAAAAATACAAGCCTTAGCTATCGTTAATCAAGAAGTGACTATACCTTTTTACGTTTTCTTAAACTTCATACGTGTTTGTCTGGCTGCTCTAGCTGCCTCGACTGTCGAGTGTTGCTCACTGTACGATACGCATGATGATATGCATACTTACGAACCGCATCACTAGCAGAGGAACTATGCAGTACATAGGACCAACGTAAAGTTGGCGTCATCCTCATCCTCATCCTCAGCCTCAGGTGACCTTTCTAGCTGACGCTGAAAATGACGCTACTCAGCGTCAGCTTCAGCGTCGTATCCGAAGATTGCCGAAGTTGCGCTACCCGATGACGGTTAAATGATAAAATTCGCCCAAAACTTAAGAAAATAACAACTCCATTCTTTCTCAACTTTCTTTGAATCGTAAAACTGGTTCGTAGGTAATATTTTATCGTTAGAATATCTCATACAGACTAGTTCTTTGGAAATGTTCGTAATTTTCAGTCCATGGATCCGCGGATGTGTTTGTTGGTATCCTCTCAACTCTTGCGTAAAGATTTTCCAAAAATTGGTGCAAAAAAGTATACGTGGTCCGAAATGTGTAAAAATCGCCACCATGAGAGGCAATATAAAAGCCCTAATTATTCAGAGGACATATAAAACAATTAACTCGTATAACTATGACTTGAGGCCTGAAAAGTCAACGTATTAAACATACAACCTTTGAACTTTAGGAAATTAAGGCTAAGAATATTGCGTTATAACTACATCGTGAGAAACGGATATTAAGAGGAGAGGTTACTAAATATTATGAAATACATACCCCACTGTGTTTTGATTAACATTTACAGTGATATGAAACTTGGAGCACATTTTTAAAGTCGTTTTTACACTTATTGTTCCATCAGACGCATTCGGGAATAATCGGATCTGACGCCGGTGAAGCTGACGCTGTAGCGTCATCCTCATCCTCATTTTCGCGTGACCCCTGAGGCTGAGGATGAGGATGAGGATGACGCCAACTTTACGTTGGTGTACGTACGTACGTAACACTAACCTGGCGGTGTCAGAGGTTAAAGGTTAGGATTTGCCTCATATAAAATTTAAAGTTATTCCTTTTATAAAACCTTATTGCAAGGAAATATTATAGGAAAAAAGATTGTATGGATGTAAATGCAATAAAATAGTAGCTACATAGAACATGCACTCTTTTTTGGAAGTGTCATTTCTGCCACCTATTTCATTTAATTTTACTTGTCCGTGAATGAGGGGAGAACATTCAAAATGGCGGCAGGGCAAGAGGAAGCGGAGCTGTCGCAAGAGCGGACCGAGCAATTGCTTCAGTTTCAGGTACAGTGGTCTACCGTAGATGAAATAACCAAGTGCAGAATCTCTATAAAATGAGCCCCATTTACGATCGGTTACTTCCTTTTATGCCCGTACCAGTGAAAGTATACGGACTACGCTACAGCTGCAGTTACAGATTGCGATTCCCGAATGTTGTGATGACGCTGTTTCATCACATTGTGGTGATACCGGAATAATTTAATGACTGAGTGCTAATTTCTTCAGAGATTGACTGTAAAAATGGGAGTGCAATTTCCATTTCACGAACCCAGAATAATTCAGTGACTCAGTGCTAATTTCTTCAGAGATTGACTGTAAAAATAGGAATACAGATATCATGAACACAGAATAATTCAATGACTCAGGGCTAATTTTAGCTGCAAAATTGTAGCGCTACGGTGAGGCGGTCGGTGTTTTGATTTTTGCGACCTCGCTCACCAGTAGCGCTACAATGCCGATGGCCCTGTAGAGTTCCAAATAAGCGCATCGCACTGGGCGAGGCGTGTTGATTTGAAATGATACATATTTACTGCATTTGGTCGTACCGATTTATCACTACGGAAGACTAAACACTATACTACACTAACCTTGTCATTTATGGGATTTGGAATTTGTTCAAACACGTCGATCGCGTTCCATAAATATTGAGTGTGGAGCATCCGTGTTTCTGGGAGCCGCCATCCCCGGAAGTTGGTAATGGCAGCTCCCAGAAATGTTTTTGGAACACCATCGATATGTTTGAACAAATTCCAAACCCCACTATGGTTATTTGGAACTCTACAGGGCCATCGGCTTTGTAGCACTACTGGTGACTAAGGACGAAAAAACAAAAACTCACTGACCCCAGACAGTAGCACTGCAATTTTGCAGCTAGGCTAATTTTTGCAGAGATTGACTGTAAAAATAGGAATACGATTTTAATATCATGAACATAGAATAATTCAATGACTCAGTGCTTATTTCTTCAGAGATTGACTGTAAAAATAGGCGTGCAATTTCCGTTTCACGAACCCAGAATAGTTCAATTACTTAGTGCTTATTTCTGCAGAGAAATATCATGAACACAGAATAATTCAATGACACGGTACTAATTTCTGCAGAGATTGACTGTAACACAAATACTGTAGAAATACAGTTTCTATGATGGAGCGCTTTCATGGTCTAATCCAAGTGCATAGTGGGAAGGCATACCCTTAAATTCGACCAGTGATATAACTTTCTTTCATATTGTATGTGTGTGTGTGTGTATATATGTGTGTGTGTGTGTGTTTGTATGTATGTATGTATGCGTACTCCAACCTTTATTACACATCATGAGCTATCCGTCTCTTTCACATATAGTGTTTTAATTCCACTGTGTTTGAGCTGAACAGTATCACACAGGACTTTGGTATTAAATATATGGAAATGTAATTGGCAGTGATGGAAAGCTATACACATTTCTGATTTTTGCAGGATTTAACTGGCATTGAAGACATGCAAGAATGTCGACGAGTCCTGGAATCACATAATTGGAATATCGAAGTAAGTTCTGTCAAAATAGAGAAAATTTCTGCAATTTGTCACCACTTCATTTGCAAAGATTCTCACAATTTCAGTCTGAGATTGATGAACAATGTGAAGTGTTTGCAGTTTTTCCTGACCTAAATAATGCAGATATGTAGTGTGTTATGACAGAGTGAAAAGGACTCTTTCACTGGTATGTATGATGGAAACATGCCCTTGAGTCCTTTAACTTCTTTGATTCACACTTCAAAGGTAACTACCACTCTGGGAATGTTGAAAATTTTGCTTACAGGTTTGCAAAAATAAAAGTATGGGCGATGTCAAGCAGTGTGTATGTGCATTAAGTTTTGGCAAAATGTCTTAATTTTGCACTTAAACTAATAATTTCACAGCCAGCAAATTTTAGCTGACAGGAGGTTATTTTTGCCCACTGCCGACATCCCTGTTTTACTTCTTCAAAGGTCCAATTTGCCATACAAGACAATAAGGTTGCTTTGGATTTTGCTTATTTTGTAAGGGTGACTTGTACTCACAAAATAGGGCAGGGTACCAAATACCATTTAAACATCTGAGGCTAAGGAAGGTACATGTCTAAACCAACAGACATGTAATAATTATCAAAGTGAACATCACTGATACAACAAAAGCTATGGTTTTACTGCTTTCTTGCGCCTTGTTAGTATTCTACAATTTGAGATGAGATCATTTATATACAGTATCTCAATTTTATTTGGATACCAGGCAGCTGTACATGATACTCTCAATGAAGCAGAAGGTTCCTCACCAGTATTCCGGCAACCGGAACCACCACCCAGACCTAGCATGAGACCACCGATGGTAGATCTTCAACCAAGAGATCAGAGGTGATTAATTAATAGAGGAAGTCAACCGTCAAAAACAATTTGCAAAATGAGTCACTGCATTGTATGGTATTCAACTGTTTCATTCCTGCCCTGCACATACCCTTTGCAGACAAATTTACAGCAGCATATCATTTCAAAATGTGAAATGATGAAAAACATCAATATTATGTCTGTGATATTTGTAAAATTTTTACTTACATGCAGGAGCGTATTGCCCATCAGGGACTTGTACAATATTCTACGTAATAACCAATTTATGAAATGTGAAATTACAACCTAGAGCAGCAACTTGCATTGTATTATTTTAAATGGAGCAAACACTCAGCACAGATTTCCAAACTTCAAAGAGTAATTTTGACAGCTGTAAAATGGATAAAATGTCCAGTTGGTTTTTCAAAACCACACCTTCCAATTTTCATGTATAGAGTTAACACAGGGAATGGCTCCCATTTTACTTCTCAAATGCGGATAACTTTGAGGAAATTCGTTTCTATGATCCAAAAATTCAGCATTTTCACTTCTCAATATGACCATTCTCAAGTTTTCCTTGGCAAATATGAAAGTTAATTCAAAGGGAGGGGGTCATTGGAACTGTGCCTGTGTGACTTTCTTGTTCACAAACAATATATTTCATGCACGTCAACATAGCTGCAACATTTATATTTTATATGTTTTCAACTTCCATTAATCACCAATGTATCTTGGATGCAGTGTTCAGTGCTTTCACTTTTGATATGTATACTATAATTGATTAGGAACTTTATAACTTGCATATATGTTCTCTAATCATGTTATCTTGCTATGTCTGTTTATTTCACAGAGTCTACACCATAGCAAGACGTCATCCTATGACCTGGCTACAATGGGGTTATATGCTTGTATTTTTACCTTTCCGTTTTGTATACACAACTATATTAGACTTATTTAGAATTACGTTAAGACTATTTAGACCAGATGCCCGTAGAATTGTTACAGACCCAGTTGGGGATGTAATGACATTCATAAGAAGTTATGAAGAGACCTACGGACCAGTGCATCCTATCTTTTATCAAGGAACATATGGCCAGGTAAAATTACTACTTGTCTTGCATCTGTTACATTTCAGGAAACTACCGATATAGAGTAGAATATATGAATATATTTAGAGAATATGCAGCAACACTGAATTCAGGGAATACAGTTACTGTTTTTGATTTAAATTGATATCACCAGATTGCAATAAAGTATACTTGATATTAGAATTTTGCCCCAGAATAATTTAAATTCTTTGTTTTTGCCCACTCACAGTTTTGAAAGATAGGCAGGTTAGCATATCAAAAAAAATTAATTGTGCTGTTCCAATAACATGGTTTTCAAAAATAGGGTAGGTAGGTCAGCCGGAATTTCTTTTTCCAAATATATTTATTTTTAAATATGCATTTTTCAGGGGTTCAGTGCAGTCAAACACTGGCCAGAAAAATGTATCATACATACAAATTCAAAAGAAAAAAATACATCCTCGTTCAAGCAAAAATCAAATGCCATGTATCGAACACATGCTTTTACGTTTTTTCTCTCTTTTTTTACTTCCGTGTTTACCTAGTTCTAAAAAGTTAAGGGTCGGCAGGTAAAAAATAGGGTAGGTCGGGTTATCGGAACAACACAGTTTTTTTGCTTCGGCCTTAGCATATCAAAACATCACACGGAAAAATTAACTTTTTTCTTTTTCATCTCCATAATTTACACTACAATTTGAGTACATTTTATGAAATCTGTTTACAATGATTTGTAGAAGAAAAACTACATAGTAAAGTCCTATTTAAATACAGCTTGTTCATGAAAAAATCCAAAAATCTATATGTTGGGATGCAAAACAAAGAATTTCATTAATTCAGCCTTTCAAGGAAATGTTTATCGTGTTATATTTGAATGAGAACCAAAATGGAAAGAAAGACTGTTCTTCGATTGGATGAGAATCAATTCCATTTTGTCACATTTCATGTAGTTAATTAGCATCTTTTGCAACATCCCTATTTACACAGGAAAACAGGAAGTTTTCAAGCTTTGCCACATGGAAAGTAATTCTCAATGATGCTACTGTCAAGTTTATTTAGGTTTAGAGATCTAAACTCTTTTTCTTTCATTCAGGCTTTAAATGATGCAAAACGAGAACTGAAATTTTTATTAGTTTATCTCCACAATGAAGATCATCAAGACACCGATGAGTTTTGTAGGTAAGTAGCTTGTAAACACAGCCATAAGCATTATGTAATGTGTGATACGGTTGCATTGCATAAAGTGAGCAACAAAAGCAGTCATACAAAGTTGAACCCTTGTCAAAATGCAGACATTTGATTTTTGTCAAGGAGACTCAGTTGTTTTTACTTCATTCCCTTTCAGAAGTAATAGATACTGTCTTAAATCAGCTAGTTTTGCTATCCTGTTATCTTTTTGTTTGTAGGAATACACTAGGTAGCAATGATGTTTGTGAGTTTATTAACAGCCAAATGTTATTTTGGGCTGCATCAGTTAGCACACCAGAAGGATATAGAGGTAAGTGTGTAGTATTTGTCCTTTCCATTGATCTTGTCTTGTGTCTGTTTTGCATGAAATTTTGTCCTTTCCAGTTTGATATTTGTACCTGTTTCAAAATGTAATTTCCTTTTCTTATTTCTTTACAGTATCATTAACACTTCGCGGTAGCATTTATCCCTTATTAACCTTCATAGTTTTAAGAGACAATAAAATGACAGTAGTTGCTAGGATACAAGGCCCCATTTCTGGAGAGGATCTTATAGAAAGACTTGGTCAGATAATGGAGGACAACGAGGGCGCCCTAACAGCCACTCGAATGGAGCGAGAAGAAAGAAACCATACTCATATACTGAGACAAGAACAAGATGCTGCATATTTAGAGTCACTTAGAGCTGATGAAGAAAAGGTCAGTACATCGAGATTTTTTAAAGTGTAGGTTCTGTACGGTATTCATGGAAAGTCCTTATAAATCCATAAAAAGTCATTGAATGTGAAATTCAGTCCCAGAAAGTCTTGGAAAATTAATGTCACCAATGATTTTTGAAAATTATTAAATAATTGGTAATAAAGTAAAACCTATCAAAACCAAACAGTTCAGGGACTGAGAAAATTGTTCGGTTTGGAAAGGTGTTCGGTTTATAGAGGTCCTTTTAACATAGAGCTCTATTGGAATGGGACTGGGAAAAGGGTTCAGTTAAGACAGGTTTCCAGTTTAGACAGGGTTCGGTTTAGACAGGTTTCACTGTAATATGATAAAAGTGACGAGTAAAATGATATCCAAAAATGATGTATTGTGAAAAGTATACTTAAAAAGTGGTATTTTGAGCCTCTACAAGTCCTGAAAATTACGGGAATTTTAAGTGACTTGAGTGTATGAACCCTGTAAGTAGTTTCTTGGTTTTCTGTCAATGCATTTTACTATTCATTAAAAGTGAAAAGTGTTGCACCTTTGGCTCAAAGAAGTCTTTTTAAACAAGAATCCTTTACATATCAGTATAGCCACTCTGGTCAAGAGGTGACCCAACAAAATATCAAGAAATACTAATGTGACTTGACAAGTTCAGAGTTAGTGCAAGGTATAGCTGTGATATCGCAGCGGTACTTGTGGTGTGTATCGAACGCGATCGGGTCATTGGGGTCATCGCCACAGTCCCGCTGCCAGCCAACACATAGGCTTCGTTGGCAGTTTACTACGAGACCGACCGGTATCGTAGATTTAGCTCGCAAAATGATAAAATAGATAAAGCATGCAATAAAGAAAATTATACCTACTGTATCACTGACTATCTGAGACTCATCTTCTACTCCTGCTAACGAGCCCGACTGTGACAACATGTATTTTCGACCGTTTTTCGGTGAGTCGTCGATGGTTCCTGCTTGAATTTGAACTTTTGACCTCCAACGTATTCAGTGCGTTGTACGCGCGATCGAGCAAACATCGTAGAAACCGTCGACGGCTCACGGGAAAATGGTCGAAAATACGTGTTCTTATCTTCAAGAAAGTTAGCAGGCGTACAGAATGAGTCTCAGATAGTCAATGATAAAGATGATACAAGTTTATTTATTCAAAGGCTAATATAGTTCATTATTTTGCAAGCTAAATCTACGACACCGGTCGGTCTCGTAGTAAACTGCCAACGAAGCCTATGCGTTGGCTCGCAGCAGGACTGTGGCGATGACCTCAATGACCCGAGCGCGTTCGATACACGCCACAAGTACCACTGCGATATCACAGCTATGCAAGGTAAAGTGTGAGTGATCATTGAAATGTACTGATGACAACTTTAAATGATGATAAAATACAACTGGACCAAATATTTCAATCTAAGTGTGTATAGCAAAGTTGTATAGTTTTCTTAAATTTGCCCATGTACTGCTCATCTTGTCCGACCATTAATTCTGTTTACAAATTAAATAATATTTTTCTTTGCTGTGCAACCAACGATACAAGTATTGCCAAACCAACAAGTGAAGAGTTCATTTCTCAGCCACAGATTAAATTATGCCAAGAGAATAATAATTTAGACATGTTTATGAGAATACCATGCCTCATAACTGTCAGAGATTGTGAAAGCAAATTGAATGCATTGAACTCACAGCTTTGAAATGTGGTGATCAAAATCATGAGTCACAATGTAAATGCAGTTATAAACTTACAAGGTTTGTATGCTATGGTCACCTGACATACTGCCAAACTTACAACCCACCATTCTAATAGGTTGGTGGGTGTCATATCAGTGAGCATCATCATTCCATTCACATTAACACCTCATAACCATGGAACGACCTGCTCATCCCGTTTTCTATATAGAATAGCCCCATGAATATTGCACATGCCATCATGGTGGAGTTATATCACTTTGTGTGTAAAAGGCTTTGAATACAGCTCAAATGATTTCTGTATCTGTGCTGTGTGAAACCCAGCATTTCACATTGTATTTATTATTGATATCAGTGACTGTGTATTTACACGCCTTGTTTCTATTTGAATCAGGAAAGGAGAAAACAAGAAGAGAAGGAGAGGAAGCAGAGACAGGAAGATGAAAAACAGAGAAAAGTAGATGAGAAGAAAAGACAACAAGAGGTAAAAATGTGTGATTTATTGTGAATTTTGAGAGATCATCAATAGTTGGGAAAAGACCTCGATGTAATGCTATAGGGACAGTTGCTCTTACATCCATTATCATAAGTATTTATATGAATGATTTTACTTGTTTTGACCGCATTGAATTTGAAAGTGAGTTGAAGGCAGTTCGAAAGTGATGATAAGAGTGGTGTTTGTGAATATGTAAGAGTGAGATATACTGAATGTAAAACAAATCATGTCTTCTTGTAAGAATTACCTGTCCACTGGGGCAAGGCTTCAATTGTATGGCGTACATGTTGCATATCAAATACAAATTGTGAATGAATTGTACTGAATACCAGATTCACATCTGAAAATGTGAAAAATATGAAAAATAATTATTATAATCATATTATAATGCCCTATAAGGTAAATGATAAAACCTTTTCAGCCTTGATAAGCATTTTTGCAACCTCTGTCATACAGTAGAATTAGAAGGACCTTCTAAAGTTGTGGCCCTATTGCTATGCAACCTCTGGCAGCAAATTGTTTATCAGGAACATTGATTAAGATTATTACTTTATATGACTTTAAGTTCCCTGTGCAATATAAATATCAACAGTCTAGTATCATAGTTGTGCAGTATACAGTAAATCATGGTTTACAATGGTTTGTATGAGTAGTAATAGATTGTTTGGTCAGGACAAACTCTTTCATTTATATTTATCATTATATTTTAACAGCTTTCATTCATGTACCGTGCATATGTGTCATGAATAATGTGTTCTGTTTTTAATATCTAAGCAATCAAAAGTAGCATATTACTAAGAGTAGGGCTTATTGCACACATCCTAGGTTATTGTTTCAACAGAATTCACTAATAAAATTTAGATAGTTCCACTTGAAAGTCTTTAATTGCACAACAATGTCAATTTTTCATTTCAGGAGAGGAAGCAATTAAAAATTACCAAGTCAGAAAATTTACCAAGTGAACCAGACTCTGATGATCCAAATGCGGTTAAACTAGTGCTTAAGTTTCCCAATGGTACAAGAATAGAAAGAAGATTTCTCAACTCAGAATCTGTACAGGTATGTCCATACCAACAGTCAAGTATCATGGTTTTATCATGATAGCAACAGGATCAGGCAATATTGAATAATTAATCTTGAAGTATGCCTCTTAAATTCATAGATTTTGAAGATATTCGGCAATATTGGTAAAATTATCTTCTTATATAACTTTTGATTCCTTAATTACAGAAAAGTGAACATGTCGATCTAATAAGCCATGAAATTTTGAATGAGTCCGTGAATATGTTGTTCTAATCATAACACTGATTATTGTGTGAAATTTAGTACATGTATTACAACACAGTATTTTTTTGAAACAAATATTCACCTACAGACAAGACTGACACAAATTTGATACTCATGATAAATCAAGCATTGCTTTCTGCCATCAAGTAAAATTACCTTTACCACAATGGTTTGACCCAACTGATTATTGTCAACAGTGATTGTGGACTTGTTTATTGGGAATTTGGGGGCGAACGGGTGACATCATAAACAGTCCAGTTTGTTAAATAGATTCTTTAATTAAATTCTCAGCAATCTAGTAACTCTTACTAGCTGTAACTTTTGATAAATATTGGTTATTTTTGGTGCATAAAACATATTTTCTATCTTTTCCTCTAAAAATATATTGAAATCAGGGTTTGTACGGACTTGAAAAGTCCTTGAATGTGCATGAATTTGAAGTGACTTTGAGTGTATAGACCCTGTGTAATACAAACCACAAGCCTTGCAAACTACCCATTGTGTAAAGTATACAATGTTACCATTGACAAATGAATACAATTCCAAACTAAAAATTCAATTGTCAACGCTAACATCAGACATTACATACATTATACTCAGGTTGTATTGACATGTTTTATGGTTGGTATTTCAACAGGATTTTGGGAGTAGAACGATAAAGTAAATCACTCAAACAGAACTAAAATAGTGCTAAAAATTACATCAAAAATTGCTGCTAATGAAACTGTAAAGCAGAAAAGATTGCATAATAAAAATATCAACTTTTCACACCTTGTGTTGCTTGGCATAGGGAGATATAACTCATTTGTAGACCAGTTTGCATATTCTACATCAAGGATGGCCGTAACTAGAATTCATGTTTCTCCTCAACTGATGTATTAAGCATGTCAATGTCAAATATATCATGTCAATTCAATTTCAATCTTACACACAATCTTGAACCACAAACTGCCTCTTGTGATGTGTCTTGAAAGTACAGCTGTAAAGACAGAGGTTGTCCTTGAGACGAATGCATTTTCTGATCATTGCTGTTTGATTTCAGGTTCTCTATGACTATGTATTTTGCAATGAGAATGCACCAGAGGAGTTCCACATTGTCACAAACTTCCCTCGGAAAGTCTTGTCCTGTGATGTGTCCAATGATGACAATGGCAGGCCGATGACACTCAGTGCTGCTGGCCTTGGTAAAACAGAAATGTTGTTTGTACAAGACATCGCAGACGACGATGAAGATGACTCATAGTCAAGATTGCATACTCGGTGACTTTTGTGGGTTTGTTATTTTCAATTGAAGAACAAAGGGCCCAGTTTTCCTCATGAAACCAATGGGATTTACTTAGGGGGTCTTCTTATTGTAATTGAAAAGTAAAACCCCTTAGGATTCTCTTAATTTGCAAAACTGTTGTTTACAGGCCAACTGTTCCTCAGTCTTGCTGTCGTAGTAGTTTCAACATTTCTTGGATGGATATGTTTTTAAATCTAGCAATGTCGTTTATCATTAGTACTACACAACTATTAGTTTTAATCTCTTGGGAAAGGACTTTACTGCACCATGTTCTCTAATTTCCAGCATTATCAAACTCTTTAAGTCAATTTACAATTTTGTGGAAATTTCCTCTAGTCAACCCTTTACCAGTTTATTGAAAGTGTAAACTTTTTCTTCAGAAAACTTTCGTAGATCAGTGGTGTGACAAATTGGCTCACTGAACACATTACACAGTAATTATTTGCCGTGACAGTGATGTGACAAATTGGCTCACTGAACACATTACACAGCTAGAGTAATTATTTGCCATGACAGTCACCACTAAGCATCACAATATATCTCATGTTCTGATTTTTTCTTAATGAACATGAACTTGAAATCAGAAATGTTACATTTGTTGACTGTCGTTTATCTGCCGCATTTGCTGTCATCAGTTTTATAAACGACAAGTAAATTGTTGAGATATTTGACCATATCTACCTTTCTGATGTAAGTTATTGAAATACTTGGGCATTGTCTAGGATCCTTAAAAGTTGTTTTTTTTAAAAGACATCCCACTGTCATTACTCTTCCACAGATGCTTCCACAACATAATATAAAGATAATTTCAAACAAAACCAGAGAATTCTTGTACTCTGGGTTATGACACCAGATATTGAAACGTTGACGGCGCTCAACCCTAAATTTTTTCGTGAATCTATCCTTGCTAGATTCGGTCAAATGTGTTTGGAATTTTTAAATTAAAAGTTTTATAGCACCCGTTGAACTTGATGATGAAAAGACATAGAAATCTAATGACTGTCATACAGTTTGATTTGCATAGGGAATTAAACCACACCATCCTTATCTTGTAATACTTTGTGTACAAAAATGAAGAATATTGACATTTGTGACATGTGTAGAAGAAAACTTTCAAATATGTCTTTGATGATAGTGTTTTTGTCAGTTAAATTGAATTTTTACAAATGACTTGCAATATAAAGGCATTACATTTCTGACTGGAGGATGAGTTAGGAGATTTCTGTAGACTGCAAAATTAAACCTAAAAATTTAGCCTTCCACTTTCTATTGCATGCGTCTTAGTTTTTTTTCGAATCCATAAGCTGTCATTTCATCAGACACATACTCAAAGCAATGCTCTGTTTTAGTTGCTTGTCAGACTATTGGATGCATAATTCATCAACATTCATTGTTCTAAAATCTGTTTTATTCAATGTTTACCTTGTATGAAATACGCAACTTTTCTTCTCAGAAACTCTTGATGCTCATTTCTATGAGTAGGAAACACATAAAAATGAGTCACTTGTAGTCTTCTGAATTCAAATCAATAACTATCTATGTGTAATTTACTGGTATTCCAAAGCAAGGTAACATCATAAAGGTTATCTGCTACAGTTCTGTATTGCTAGATAGTTGCCAAAGGCCAACAATCTCTTTGATAAGGGCGATGCTACTATTCAGAGGAGTGTTTGATATGGGTCGGAGGGAGATACCATTATTCAAAGGAGGGGTAGATCCACAGTTATGTTACTTGATACAGGAATACAGGAAGATTATTAATATATAGTATCTATAGATTTATTGAAATACCGAACTGTTAACATGATCTACCATCCAGTTGATGCCAGTATGCAGGTCTGTATTCTGCATTACATTGATTGCATACAACATTCTGAAGACACTGTCTTTTTCAGAATAATTGTATATCGTAGTGTCATAGACGGTGAGTTTTGTACATTTGCCAATTTGAAAAGGGACAGAAAATAAATTTGACTTTTAAAAGAATATTTCTCAAGTCTGTTGATGTTAACAGAAAACTCCAAAGTCACATGTGCAAATTTGAAAGGAGTGAATTAGAAATACTGTATGTTCCATTGTAAACCTATATTGAGCATATGATATCAGCTAAATAGAGTAACTTTATTTTTGGTCTTCACAAAATTCATGTTGTACCACCTTGTTAGGTTCTATTCATGTTGGAATTTCTGCATTATTTGATATCCCACAGCAGAATATTCATGTTGCATTAGTATTTTAACTGCCTGAATGCATTCATTCAACATCAGTCATAAAATACTGGGAGTGAATTTATTTTAGATATCCTGAAAGCAAATTCTTGAAGCTGTTCTGTGCCAATATCCAGGCCGATTTAGATTTTGGTATATTCTGACATGTACGTGATGTCTTTATCAATACAGTTGTCACAGGGAAAACACCATCAGCACGTTTTGCATGTCATCAATGATAGTACTTTCTAAGAAAATGAAATTATTACTGTGTTTTGCAGTCATCTGAAGCTTTCAGTTTAAACTGAAAACCTATAGAGAAGGTCATTTTGAACAAAAACAGGTTTTCAATTTTCTTATTTTACTGTTATTCTGATTTCAAACAAGTCAGTAAACTTTCTCACTGAAGTGAAAAGTCGCTCAGTGGAATTGGCATTTTGCTGATCATTTTCAAGTTCAGTTTTTCAACAAAGATAATTTATTACAAGGGCAAAGACTATGCTTTAACTTTGTATTTATGTCTTGGAAAATGTTACATTTTTATATGACCATAAACAAAATCTAATCTTTTTTGCCATGACGGCCATTGACAGGTGTTATCTTGCTAGTTGATATTTGCATACAAATGAGAGTTACTGGTTACTTTGTTGTTATTGAAGGCAGTTTGATGAGTCACTTCAAGTATTTCCAGTGCCATGAGATAATGCACTGACCCAAGAGCCTACATCATTGGAAGCCAATTTGTTTTTGTTTTTTCAGAGTTTAGACAATATATGATTTGGTGTAACTTCAATTTATAAACTTTAATACCATTTATTATGTTTGACGGGACTGAAACTCCTTTTAACAATTCATTGTTACATTCTGATAATGTATATTTACAAACTTTTGTACAGTTTTCAGCGACTGGGAATTGTACAGTTTTCAGTGACTTGGGATTGGCATGTTCAGCAGGTATTATAGCAATATTAGGGATTGGTTTGTGAGAGAGAAATCTGTTGAAGATATCGTAAGTGACAGCAGATGTAAGCATACGTAACGCTTGTACTTAGCTTTCTTAAGACATGATTTCAAGAAATACTGAGTAAATGATCCAAGGAGACTTAAAGGGCCAGTAGTTGTAACTTCTGATGATTTTTTCACTTTTAATTGGTTTTTTGAATGTTCTTATCCTACTCCCCATAGCTTGTTTAAACATTTTATTTAGCTTGTTAACATAGCGTGTAGGTGTGTAAAATGCACTGTTATTATTTCTATTCATGTTCTAGTCTGGACAAGAATTCACTTGTAAACAACAACAATACATGTACAGGCTGTGTTGACAAGCTGAATACTGTGTATCTCAACATGCTTTTGGGAATAGATCAAGGAACTGTAGTTGAAGTAAAAATCAAAAGTAGTGGAAAAGTCCTACTTGCCCTTTTCAATGTACTTTGTTGGTAAACATGATTACAGATGTAAGGATGTACATTTGTTTTGTTTATGTAGATTTCGCTGTCATGGCGATATTTAATGTGAATGCTACATTGTTAAGTTTCAATGTTATCATCTGCTTTGACTTAGAAATGTTTTCATTGAAACTCGCTGACAGTCAAATAGATATCTAGATAGAGAAATCTTATCATTGATTGTCAACATTGACTGTTCATGGTTCAAGTTAAATGATCCACAGAAACACACATCAATGATTATTTTCATAAATGTGATCTGAGACAATGTACCCAACTCAGACATGTAAGTGATAAAGCTGACAGCATGAATAGCTGTTTTTCAATAAGTACTTTGTAATATTTTCAGTTTTGAAGTGTCTTTGGCAAATGATACGGCTGCATTATAAATAGCACTGGTAAATACTTGTCCAGTTCAATACCATTTTGCATGTCAGTGTTGGTTAGTGTTGGTTCAAAGATGTTTCATAATGTCCAACAGCCATGAACAACCACAAAGAAAATCACTGGAACTCTACCGCGCATAGCAACAACAAAACAACTATTAAGGGCCATCAATGATAACAGTTTATTTTACAATATTACCAGGGAATACATAAGCACATTTCAACACATTGCCATGTCAACACTGCCTGTGTTTGTCATGACCATGCTGACTTGTTGACTGATAAAAAACGGATTGTATTATCATATTGTTCTGGTCTCATATTATCATATTGGTCTGATATTATCATATTGGTCTGATATTATATTGTCTGGTCGATATTATCATATTATTCTGGTCTGATATTATTACGTTGGTCGGGTCTAATATTATCATATTGGTCTAATATTATCATATTGTCTGGTCGATATCATAATGTTCTGGTCTGATATTGTCAAGAAAAGCAGAGTTTTCAGCATTGGTATCTTGAACAGGTGAATAATTAAGGTCCCCTTGTGGTGAAATCTTTGAGTCTTCGCACAGAGCCACTGTCTAATGGTTAACTGATGAGCAATGATGTATAGTCGACTCGTGTCCTTACAAACAGCTCTCATTTCCGTAGATCTCTCTCCTGAGGACAAACTTGAACTGAAAAGCTGCCAAAGCTAAGATAACTTAACCAATCTGGTGACAATACCTCTTTATTAAAGACTATTTTGTTGCCAAGACTGTTTTTATAGATAAGTTTTACTGTACTGTATGAAATAATATATCCCTATCTGATTTACAGTGTTCATAACATGCTCGGTATCAAAACCCCTCCTCGTTTCATATTTTGTCATTGCATTAGTGTTGGCCATACTAGTGGTATTTCACACTTTGATAATTCATTTGTTTCAGCAATCAATCTTATGCAAATTTTTCCATCTTCAATTTCTGGCATTAGTACAAAGGTACACAAAATCCAGTTCATTTCAAGCTTGCAGTTTCATTAGATTTCAGAAAGAAGATTGTTAATGTTCCTTCATCTTTAATCTGACTCAGTTTGTGAACAAGTTAGGGTGTTCTCGTTCATTTTGGTAATAATAGCAAAAATTTTACCACAGTGTATGTCATTGGAATATTAGATCTTACTTGGAAATAATTCATTTGACATGCTTCATTGATAAATGATATTGAGATCATTGTTATGTTTGTTTCATATTTTTCATGTGTCTAATCCTTTACATTAATCTGTTTATCATGTATGATGTCATCACCACAAAGTAGTATGTGTCTGATATGACTTAAACGAGATATGCTGACAAAATCTTGACAAACATAGCAACATCTAGGCTTCCAATTAAGAAATCACACTATCAATATAACTCTGCACCATTGCTGCAAAATATTGTACCACAATATTTAATAAATCAGTCATTTTTTGTGCAAACATTTCTTCTGTTGATTTTCTGATTTTTGTTTTGTTCACCAAAGTTGAGAATAAAGGTTTATGTGATACATTTATAATTGTAATCTATTGCAGTGTCTCACTCCTTTTCATCATCAAATAATGATACAACCTATCATATTATATAAGGCACATTTAAACCTTTGCATGGATATACAAGTCACAGAATGGAGGGTTATTGTCAGATCAGTGATATGACAAGCCTTGAATGTGCAACCCCCCAAACTCATGAAAACAAATCTTGACCATGCAAATTTATTTTTAATGTTTAACCAATCATATGTACTGCGAAGATGTTCAAGATCTTGCGATCTTCAAACTGGAGGTGAAACAGTCTAATTCAGTAGGCTGGCATTCTGCTTCATCGATCTACAGCCAATCTGCTCATCTACAGCAAAGACAAAATATCTAGTCTCTCTTTCATGTAACCATTTCCATCATATTTAACAACACCAGGTAGAACTGGATAGAAGGCTGGTATGTATTATTTGGAGCCACAGTGATCGATGGCGGTTGAAATCAGTACCAAACTGGAGTGACTGAAGAACAGCATTATTCACTCACACAATCGTTATCTCCCTGCTGCATAACATTATGAAATTTGATTGTTTTTGTCCAAAAACTTTACTCATGTGCCAACGGTAGATGTACAGGATTCTGTGTGACATCAATATTGTATAGAACTTTATCAGGTGTAACTTCTTCGAGTTTATCTGAATATGTTAAGTATTTTTCTTGGGTATTTAGACATCTTTTCAAAACATTATTAATTGTGAAAAATGATTTTAAAATTCGGTTTATCAGAAAACGGTGTATATGAAAACGCTCTTGAGATATCACAGGTTGGTATACCGGTATATAGCGCCCTCTGTGGTTGGAAACGTAGTACTGTGGTAAATAATGCATTGTCTTGCTGATTTGAAAGCCAGGGTTTTCCCAAAGCCTGGCGGTGGAATGTAAGATGTCGCTGTTTGTCCCCCTAGGATCCGCATGACATTTAGCATATTCATTTTTTTTCTGATCTTAGAAGTGAAAATCTGACCCGAATATGTAACTGATTTCATGTGTGGATAGAGGGACTGTGCATGTGTTCATTTTTATGTACAGAGCCAAGAAAAGAGCCATCGAAAATTTAACACCTCCGGAGGGGAGCGCGGAAGAAATGGGGAGGTGGCGCTTGGAAAAATTGAAGGCACACTAATAGCGGCAACTGAAAATACTGTGGGGCTAAAAGTGTAGGACGTGAAAAATAATGTAGCTGATTTGAAAGTGTCACAAGGAGAGAACCATTTGATTTCTATGGGGTGGGAAATTTGTATGGCAGCGATTATTTACTTGTTCGTCTCTATGACAGTATTTTTTCTGTTGTCAGCCCTGCATTAAGTTTTTTCGTATGCAGAAGCGATAGAATTTTTGCTCCATAATCATTTGTTTCAATGTGGTTCATAATTCTACCAACGTGAATCGAGTATAAATCTTTACCTATGAATAACTACATTACTTGTTTGTTCGTTTAACACAAACACAGAAATATATTTAGAGAATAATATACTGCTTTTAAAAGTAGTTTATTGAATCCAGTCATGTGTTTTTTTAGATTGTCGCGATTTAAAGAGCAAGTCAAATAGACCCCTTTTATTTAAATACTGATCGTGTCAATGCTTGTTGCAAATATCCCCAGAAATATTAATTTCCAGGGTCTGTCATTGCGACGAAAACATTGTGTGCAATGAATTTAAATCAGAAAAACATTACTTTGACTTGCTCACAAACATTGGAAATATTTGCGCCAACAGATGTGGCGCGCCTCCACAGAATACGATAGAATCAGATTTCCCAGTTTGCGGTTTTCAGTGTGTTGGCGACAATTATTTTTACTGTCAGTAGAGCATTACACGGTAATATTTTTTTCAAAAAATCCTCCATCTTCTGAAATCAAATGGTTCTTCCCTAATGAGTCAATATTTGAATTGAACAAAAAGTAATCAAAAAATAATTAAGTTAAAATAAAAAAGATGTTAGCAGATGTGTACTTCCTTTCAATACATTACACTGGGCGGCAAAGTAACTTCAAGTGAAACAGTACGCACATAATGACTAGCTATGAGGTAGTAGTTGAATTATAGTTCCGCTTTGGCCTGAATCACCCAATCTCACCACATCTTGGTACGACCCACAGTGACAGGCCAAAGGCACATGAGACGTTGTATTGTTGTACCCTAATATAACCTGTGAATATATGTCATTAACATGGCATTCCAGTAAATTGATCGTCTATCAATTGAAATTTTGCCGGCCACTTTTCAGTGATGTTCCTTCTATAAGTGCAATTACTTGGCCGTAATGTATTTTCTAGAATGAAACTGGCGTTATCAGGTTCTGCAAACCCGTAAACCACAGTCTGGCCGAAATAATAGACTCTAGAAAAGACTTGGATGTTTATGTTGTCTCGTATATTCTCTATTCCTTCACCTTCTTTGGGAAGTTCCATATTCAATTTGTGAATGGCCTGATATTTCTAAGGCCTGTTCGTCTTCACATGTGAACAAAATTATCTTTCCTAGTTTTCAGGGTATAAGAAAGGTGGGTAACTTTTTCTCTCTTTGCAGAAAAATATTTTATCGAACCCTCTATTCAAATACCATGCTTGATATATTTTTTGCATGCATTCATTATGTATAGTCATTCCGAGAAATGATTGGAAGTCAACTTGTTTCCAATTTTTCCAGTGATCAGTCTTGCTTTTTCGAACAAAAGGTGAAATATGTTCTGACATGGGCAAAAATTCAAATGTGCAGCCTATCATCACTTCCTCCACAGACAAATGTAAAGACAGACTAGCAACAGGTATTGTGCAAGGCGTGAAGCGGTTACGTAATCCCTCAATGTACGCCTCTCCTCAGGCAGCTCCAGACTCTCTTTTCCGAAGAGTGCCGACCATGCACTCTTCGGTAGTTTCCGGATTTTCTCCAATTTTTAAGCGAAAGTATGTTCGGCAAAGTTCGTGTTGTTGTTGGCGTGTGGTGCTGAGCGGAATTGGCGTGCTGGCGTTTTTGAGCTTCAGGGAGGTGAGTTTTACCGTTTTAAGAATTCCTCTCACACTTTTATGAGTAGGTAAAGAGTGTGTTTGAACCAAATTTGAAAGTCTTTTATCGATACTGTCAAGCTTCACTCAATGGTTTACGGTCAGTCATATCGTCTTTTACGAGTTTGTCATTGGAGGAAGTGTTTATGAAATTACCGGCGTGTTATGTTTTGATTGGCGTGAAGCAGTGCTTCTGCCCTGAGAGCACACAAAGTAAATATATGAAATATGGTTGCGATAGGCAGCACGACGCCATCGACGTGTCGTCTTGTCAAAACCAAAGACAAGAAGAAAAAATATGGCCTCGTGCAATTATCGACCACGCATGAAATCTCCAAAAAGTCTGACACATGTGAAGTTCATTTTAATATGAAAAGGCCATAGTTTATCGAGACGACCATGAATCAAACGGCGTGCCGCGTTGCTAGTGTGTCTTTCTATTTGTCTGTGCTTCCTCGGACTGAAGATGTAACTTATATGGGGAGGGGTACTTGATAATACTTATTATGAGTTGTAAGGGGGATATTTCAAATGTTTCGAGGTTGTTAGGTAAATAAAAATAGAAAAAAAACTTTCAATTCTCCACCCCCCCCCCCCCCTCCAAGTTGTTTCAGCGCAACCCCGATTCCCGTGCTTAATTTCTTTTAATGTTTTCGCAGGACAGGTTTACCAAGATTTCAAATACTTACGGGCACTAAAACTATAATGTGAAAGCATTGACTCGGTGGTAATAAACCGATGAAACATATATTTGCGAAACACTTATCGCTCACATCTTGCGGTTACGTACTTACCTTTAGGATAGATTTAACATGGAGCTTACCCCTACACGCCTCAGATGACGACAGAGGAAAATAAAGGTATGCTGGGTACAACGCTGAATGGTTGTCAACTATAACTTTATGCCTTCCTGTACACTCATCAGACTTGTTCCAAATCTATTTGATTAACACAGGTTCATTTGTACATTTATCTACCCAGTTTTTCCAGATCAGTATTTCTGATGCCCATTAAGGCAATCCCCACCGAAGCTTCTGCTTCTGATTGTATCTCCACACTTTATCCATAATATTAGTAGCGGATACAATGATGTCAACCTGTTTTTTGTGTTTTTTGTTGCTTTTGTTTTGTTTGGGTTTTTAGGGGGGTGACAATTTTACAAGCATTAATCCCTACGTTTCCTAGTGCTGTTGTTGAATGACTACGGATCCAAATGGAGCTGTATTTCAGGAAATCGTCATCGATTAATTTTCATTCGCAGTGTTACTCCTGGCATAGCTGCAGTTCAAACTGAAATGATTGAAGAGCTGCCACCAATTTACCATGGCCTCGTATTTCTAGAACAATTTCCTTTTAAGTCGAAAATCTCCGAACTGAATGATGTATGCTCTAAGCTTACACAAATATTTTCCTAAGATTTTTAAAGTTGTTCGTATCCATTCCTCAACTTGTGTGGAAATCATTACAGAACCAAACTTTACTCGTAAAAGAGCTAGATGCTCGAGCTTTAGATGATTTTCCCACTGTTTTTGTTTCTAATGTCAACGCAGTTTCTTGTTCTACTCCCCTATGCATGTGTAGAGATACACAGTATTCTGCTTAGCCTGTACATGTTATTATTGTTGACAAGTAAATTCTGGTCGGGACTAGAATTCAAATGTAAACAATAATGCATTCCACACACATATACGTGAGTCGGCAAGCTAACGATATGTATTTGAACATGATTTGGCGAGTTGAACTAGAACTTGCAGTCGACAAAAACCTCCCTAAAATAGTGAATAAAAATCAACAAATATATAGTTACTGGCCATTACCTTTATGGCCGACGCTCTTTGAATGCACAAGCTGCCGAACTTTTTGTCGATTTTCCGCCGTCTCCCATTAATCCCCGGTGCCTTTCTGGTGAAACACTCAGAAGAATCGAGATAATACCATTTGGAATAAACTGAATGGTTACCAAGGAAACGGATAAATGGGAAGCATTGATTGCACTTCAACACCTCCTTCACTATCACATTGAAGTACAGAGTGATGGCGCTAATGCCGACACGACAGTACTTCCATTACTGATATGTTAAGAATTGCATGCCGATAAGTAGTCCCGTATCTCGAGATGAACTCCAGTCATATTTCAGAGCCTGTTTCGCGTTCTTTCAAGTTCATACCTCATCATAGCCCTGTCTTTTGAACTGTTTTAGCACACCGTAACATCATGTGACAAAATTTTTGAAAATTTTGAAAGCATGAGAAACACCGGGGATGGAACTGTGCAAACTTTCTGACTGCTGGTGAGTTTCCTTTGAATCTTACAAGAATGAAATTAACAACACCAACGCTTTCCTCTATACAGATATGCTTTAATTATTTAAAAATTACATCGCGCAAGTGCATAGAGGGATCAATTTTGGCTACCTCTTAGAGTGCTCCACGATAAGCGACGCAATTATCCTTGGCGCATACAGTCCAGTCTAAGAATTATCAAGGGAATACCCCTAGATTGTCATCTCATGGTAGGAGTGGAAAAATAAAATAAGTGAACCTCAGCTGTAAATGGATCACAATTTACCTAGCTATTCTGTGTAGAGAATGCTTGACAACGCGCTTTTGAAACTGCAAAGGAAATCAAACGTGCAAGTGAGAGTGGCATCCTCCCGGTAAGAGATGCTGTCTTTGTCGTCTTTCATGATTTATGACAGTTAGAACTACTCGTGACGAAGCACGTAGAGGGCGAACAATTCAGCTAGATTGTTCGATGTCACCCAAGCTGATCAATCCTTTACATGCTAACTTCCCGTCGCGCTGTGTCAGGCCATCCATCTAAAAATAACACTTGCCGCGCATTCAGAATGCACTGTCTGTGACACGACTCTGTCCATAACGAAGCAGTTTGGAGGTGAGAGAGAGAGAGAGAGAGAGAGAGAGAGAGAGAGAGAGAGAGAGAGAGAGAGAGTTGCAGAGCATTATAAATACGAAAACATTTGAAGTATCCAAGATGCTAGCTACTCTGGGTTCAGGGGGTTCAACCTCTATACGGTGATCGAGCCTCAAACTGTTTATTGAAAATATTTTGAACAAAGTTGTAGAAAGATAAATAAGTGCCGATAAAGATAGGTTTATTCTTTTTATTAAACTAATGTGATCGACAAAATATGGTCCAACGTGCTCTATATGCAGAATTTGAACAAAAAACGTCATGATTCCATTCAACATTGTATTTGTCTATGAAAAACTGTAACCTGTACACCATCATGAATAAGTTATAATCCAACCATGCTCTGCCTTTTATGTTTAAAGGGACAAATGAAAGCTTCAAATAATTTGGCAGTATGACTTTACACTCTAAAATTAATTATTTGTTATCTTTAGATTCCCCAAAAAAAATTTATTGGAAAAAAATTAACAATGATTGTGGCAAACCACAAATAATATTACATATATCTACCGTGGTTAACATATAAATCTAAAGTTTGTGTGCAACAAAAGGAAATTCATTCTAATGGGTCGGGGTCAATTTTCACATATGAAGAAAATAGACGGAAACAAGAACACAAAAAAAGCCGGATAAGGAAATATATACAAGGTCATCATCCTATTATCTAAGTAACTTCATTAATTAGATAAAACCATGTGTCAGGTCCTGAGTCGAAACACCAAAGACAATCTACACCGCGAAATCTCGCCTTTTTCAAGATACATTGATGTTCTGCCTTTTCTTTTAGATATTATCAATTCCAACTTTTAGATGTATTTGATATGAATTCTTAACGACGGGAAACCAGGCTATTCTTACATTTCTTATTCAAAAATGTGATTTGTTTAGGTTTAGGCTTCATCCCTGACAATTGTTTGCTTATACATTGTCAAAATTTTCAAATTTCTCAACCAACAATGTTATAATTTTTTCTGCATATAAATTGTTCATTTTGTGTGATTTATTGCATCACTGCCATTGAATTAGTAACACAGAAAAAAATTAAGAGATACAAATTTTAAGTACCACTTAGCCTATTATTAGAAGTAAGAGAGAGAGAGAGAGAGAGAGAGAGAGAGAGAGAGAGAGAGAGAGAGAGAGAGAGAGAGAGAGAGAGAGAGAGAGAGAGAGAGAGAGAGAGAGAGATGGATGGAGGGATGAATGGGTGGACGGACGGACGGACGGACAGACAGACAGACAGACAGACAGACAGACAGACAGACAGACAGACAGACATGTAAGTAGGTGGGTGGTGATTACTTTTTTCCGTGTCGTACTTCATAATCATGATACTTAATTTCGATGATTTCATCTGTCTACCTACCCACCCACCCACCTACACATCCACCTACCCACCTACCCATCAACCCAACTACCTACTTACCTACCCACAAACCCACCCACCTACCTACCTATCTGCCTACCTACCTACCTACCTACCTACCTACCTACTACCTACTTACCTACCTACCTACTTATACCTACCTACCTACCTACCTACCTACCTACCTACCTACCTACCTACCTACCTACCTACCTACCTACCTACATACATACATACATACATACATACATACATACATACATACATACATACATACATACATACATAACTATCTACCTACCTACCAAGTATTCGGCCCACTGTACATATAGCCACACTGGTATTGATGACTTAATTTCAGCTGTTAACATTAACGATCCACCTTCACACTGCTTTGCGGTCTATTTGTGATATGTAGTATTCATATCATAATTAAAATTTTGATTCGAACAAAGTGTAACGTTTTGCTTGAAAATAAATGTGGTCGAAATTCAGTACAAAATTCAATGAACATGGTGTTAAAATATTATTCTATCAAAATGGCGGATTTACGCAAATGGAAATTCCAGTATGTAGGTTCATGAATATGACCGTTAGTGTATCAAAAACATGGTATTCTTTTTCATTTTATAATAAAACTGACTCAAAATCGGAAGAAAAAGAGTTCCATTATAATAATTTAGTTACTTTAATTGTTAATAGATCCTGTGTTTTGAAAAATTAATGGCCGACTCCCTTGGTCATCTTCCATTGGCCGTAAGGGATTAGTTGGTTAATTCGACTTACTGACGTTTGTAATGCTTCCACCGTCAATCAGAATATCAAAGGTAGATTTTATTTGTACGTCAATTATAGAACAATCAACAGTTCATTTTCACCGGGAGTACTGTTCGACAAGGAATGACGCAGGCCATTAACACAAGACTGTTTAGCATACTATTTAATGCGCACTCAGAGACACATAGACAAAAGGAATAAAAATTACAGAACATTTATCCAGAAAGAGATGAATATACTTGTAAATATCGCTTTCAGTATAAACCTGCTGAAGGCCGTATGTGAAATAAATTGAATGTCACATGATACACCATGGCCAAACAGCGAAAATCTAAGTGACGACGTGACGTCATGGCAAGCAAGTAACGTGAAATGAAATCATAGAACACCGGGAATCTTCCGGAACTGCGCAATGGAAATACAGTTAATGTGAAAACACTGATATTTGCTAAGTAATATCGGTGTAAAATTACGTCCAGTTTTCTTTGTTAGCAGAGAATTGGATAAAAAGTTATGACTCCTCGTAGGAGAAAACGAGAATAATTTCCATTTTTATGTCAATCTCAATTTTTGAAATTACTGTAGAGAAAATGAACAAACCTAAAAATTAGTAATAGCAAGCTTACAGAGCTACCGTGAGAGTCAAATTCATGTCGAATTCGAGTAGGTGATGCGCAGACTATTTGGTTACCATGGATATGACTAGGTTCTCTTTCTGTTGAAAACTGGTCACAAAATATGACCAAACAGTGAATTTGTAGATAACAAAAATCGTAAAATTGCGGTGGGTTGTTCATTTGGACGTCTTTGAACGTCCCAAAAATGATGGTAGATTAGAAAAAACCGTAAAATTGCGATGAGTTGTTCATTTGGTACGTCGTAGAGCTTTCTACTTACAGGGTCATCATATAAAATGTGCACGTGATCAAAACATGCAAAGATGAAAGGAGATACAAATCCATTATTTTTCTCAGTTTTTCATACATTTTAAGGTTTTTCGCATATTACACTCTTCTAAGGGTGACCATTTGCGTTTGTTTCTCACCGTATGGCCAAAATTAGTATTGATTGGTCGTTCATGCACAGGGGACTCGAGCTTGTTGTTTATTTGTGTCTGTTTGTTTGTGTGTATGTGTTTGTGTTTGTTTATTTGTTATTTTTAATAAAACAACAGCGAAAAGCTGTTTTGTGAATATTTGTCAATAAAGAGCAGTTTATTTATTTATTTGTTTGTTTATTTATGTTTGTTTGTTTGTTTGTTTGTTTGTTAATACGTATTTCCGATGGTTAGGGTTAGGGTGTTTGTTTGTTGATACGTATTTCCGATGGTTAGGGTTAGGGTTAGGCTTAAGTTAGGGTTAGGGTTAGGGTTGGGTGAGACTTATTCACTCCCTCTATATACTTAAGCCTAACCCTAACCCTAATCCTAACCCTAACCCTAATTTAAGCCTAACCCTAACCCTAACCCTAATCCTAGCCCTAACCCTAACTTAAGCCTAACCCTAACCCTAACCATCGGAAATACGTATCAACAAACAAATACCCTAACCCTAACCATCGGAAATACGTATCAACAAACAAATAAACAAATAAACAAATAAATAAATAAATAAACTGCTCTTTAATGACAACTATTAACAAAACAGCTTGTCGCTGTTATTTTATTAAAATAACAAATAAACAAACAAAAACACATACACACAAACAAACAGACACAAATAAACAACAAGCAAGAGTCCCCTGTGGTTCATGGACGAAGATAAATGGTCAAAAACGATAACATCTTTAAACATTCCAATTTGACAAATGTTTGTAAATTATTTCCCATCTCAAACTGCAGATGAACTGGAGTATGGTTTATGGTGTACATTTCAAGCAACAAACAAACAACACAACTCAGTCCTGCTCAAAATTTCACAATCGATTCCCTTCTGACTTTGGGTGAGATCAATGTGTCTCGTCATTCCAGCTGAGCGGTTTTTAAAAAACCCTAACCCTGTAACCGCCTCAATTAACCGCCCCCACCCTCTTTGAGCTCTCGGCAACAGAACATAATCCAACGAAAACAACAACATAAGGAACGTTCATATCTAACTCCGGTCTTTTACTGGGAAAATTGCATATAAGATGAAGTTCACCCTTGCGCGAAGAAATGGTTTCAATGTCTGTGATTATGATGCCGTCACCATTTGCACGGGACATGTTCAGGTTTTCTCAATCCACGATGCACTTTGACTCTTGTATCTTCGTCGACTTACGTTACTCTGTTGAAAATTAAGGCAATTAAGTTGTTTCAACATCACAAATCCTTTCCATTTTTAAATCACGTGGCGGTTTTTTCCCTTGTGTTGACAATGGCTGAGTCAAGAGTGGGTTCGACGTACTTTCTTCACAATCGGACAAAATAGTCATTTGCGATTCGACGTCCAGATCGACGCCATCTTGAAATAGACTGCACTGTGACTGCATCATGATTTAGTTTCGTTTTTTTTAGATGGCAATGGGTCGCAACGTCTTCGGCGTGCAGGAAAACTGACCGAGTACGTTATCTCACCTTAGACAGGCACAAACTTTTTATTATTTTTTTTTGTATTTTTTCTCGTCGAGGCCAAAAATAAGGTCGGTCGGACCATACTGAACAAAAAGTCCACTCCGATGGCTTGTCTGCAGCGTTACACTGAATTATCTGATGAAATGATCTGCATTAAAAGTGCAGCCACTATCTTCACAATGATACATCACGATGATACATATCGTTACTACATCTCTTTATGTTGTCAGTCTATAGTTTAATGTAAGAGCGCTACGTAGTACACTTATGGAAAGCCTGAGAGCGCCATGCGAGCTTTATCAGATTGTTTGAAATAATGATAATTTTTTCCAACCGAAAAAAATGCCTGTAAGAAAGCCAAATAACAGGTGAATATTAATATTGCTGCCATGAATCGTACCAATGTTCACAGGGAAATCAGTCGTTGGATTTCACTGAAACTTTAGAAGAGATGGAGGGCTTCTTTTACACAAGATGGCGCCATTCAAAACTGTGGGATACCTCATTTGTCTACGTAAAATTTATACCTTGCTCGCGTCTTCCAACTTCAAATTACACGACTTGCGCGGAGCCAAGGATGTTGTAGTCTGCGCAATGGCACGTATCAACTTGAACGATTATCACAGAATATGAGAAGAGCAATTTGAAAGAAAGCCATTAGGTCTAAAAGCAGTAAAGATAAACGCTAAATATATGCTATTGCGTAAGTCATTAAAGTCAGGTAAAGCGAACAAATCGACAAATTATTTTTTAAAAGCCGGCAGGAATCCTAATTAGTACTAAGCGGTTGGTGTGATGAATAGGGGCAATTTAGGAAATTTTAAGGATTGGAATAACATACAAAATGTTTCAGAATGATACAAGAATTCGTTGTCTCGGTTATGCTAAGACGTGTCTTATATAATCATATTAATAAATATATGACTTAGATTAGCACTCTAATAATCAAGCACTAGCCTTCTGCAATAACCTTGTAATTCGCGAAACATGGGTTGTTTTCTTGTCGTTTGAAATGAAATTAAAAACTGCTTGGCCATCATATGGCGATGTTGATCGAATGTAAGTATAGTAGCAAACATCTAAACAAATGTGACAATCGCTTGAATACTTCCAATATCATAAAGCCTTACTTTTCACGATATTATGAAAGTTGTGTTCAGTTAATCAGTTTGATAAAAACATGCCTCTTTTAAATCATACATTTATATCTCAGTAAACGTCGATGATATGTGAGTTGAAGATACAACATCTTTCTTACTGTTTGCAGTTTCCTTGTTCACATACTAATATATTTCTCTCAATTTCTAAAATTCTGTAAAAGCTTTCTTCGTCTCTTTCGTATATAGGAATGGCGTATTTTGCCACCAATTTTTACAAACTCCAAAGTTCTGACGCAAACAATGGGAATCTCAAAAACGAGAAAATTCATGCAGCCAAAAGACGACGAATATTTCCCTCTGTTTAAATGTTCGCATCACGGTTGCTGTGTAGAGCATTTCGGAGTCAGTGCTGAGATGCATAGCAGTCTTCAAAAGCTGCGACACGCTGCTTTTCCGTGAGCAATCTTCGTGGAGATGACATTCTATCCGCTGAACCTGCCGTCGAACTTGACACTTTACGGAGAGTATGCGATAGCGTGGTCGGGTTACTGTTGTCTAACGAGTATGTTCTAAAAAGCGCGGGCCGTCTTCGGTTCACGTCTGGTGACCAACTGACCTTTTTCGTTGTTTTTTGTTCGTTGTTGAGTCGTTCGTTGCTTGTTTTCAAGCAGCTTTTGGTCACATTAGGGCTTCTACCACCGTCATTTGATTCGACAGACGACGAATCGCTGAAGGGGAATATCAGAGAATGACGGCTGAACTTTCCAATGTTATCTTTGTCTGGTAACTCTATTGGCAATGGCTTTGCCTTCATGGGTTCACGCGGCGATCGAGGAGATATGCCAGGGGATGTCTGTGGCGACAAGTGAGAAGAATCCTTTAAGGAGTTTTGTGAAGACCTAGCTATCGGTGGTTTACTATCTAGTTTAGGACTGGATGATGCCAGTAGATCTGGTCTGCATGGCATGGTTTTGGATCTTGGCCTCACCTCAGGGAATTTAGTCGGAGGTGATGCTTTGAACAGGGAATATTCATCAATCAGGCTATCATGCTTACGTTTTTCCTTGCAGACTGGGATGTTAATGTTCAGAGAGTCCACAACGTCTACTGATCTATGTGAGCGAAGTGGAGGCAGAATTTTACCGATCATTGTCTTTGGTGAGTTTGCAAATCCCTCGGTGAGAGACTCGCCTCGGCGGATTGGAATTTCTGCGCTCCTTGGGATATCGCACGGTCCCCTTACCTCTTCTAACTTCGGGCAAGGAATAGTCTCCGCATTTGTGCGAGAATCCTCCCCTTGTTTATAAGTGGATCGCACAGTTGGTGCCACTTGTATTTTCCTGGTTTTTGCAACCTTCTGTGCCTCACTTTGAGCCGATTTTTCCACATCAGGGGAACAAATTTTGCAGTAACTGCAGTCCGATTCCGCTGGTGCTGTACATAGTGGCATACTGGATGGATTATCAGTCAGCGACATTGTCTTCACCAGCTTGGCCTTGGGTTTCTTGCCATTTACCTTGGTAGACTGTTGCTTCTGACAGATATGTGCATCAATCCAACTCGATGGCACGTTCAGATTTGGATCATCTAAACAGCTCGGGCCGACCGATCGTCTGCGCTGCTCGCCACCTGTTGTACCACGGCCCGACTCAAATCTTCTGGTGCTTTGGAAAAGAGCAGTAGAATTTCGGCGGCTGTCTTTGTTGTCCTTCACATTATCGCAGATTGACGTGAAATTTGTCGTCTTGCTTTCGATGCTAAAACTACGAAAAAGGCGACACTGCATAATCCGGCGCCTAAATCCAATTTTATGTCTAGGTTCCTCTTCCTTGGTCGTCGCAACAGCATTGCTCTCTTTCAACGTTATATTAGAATTTTGTTTAGAAGTATCACCGCCATTAGTATATTCAGATTCGATGGACATTATGTCTCTTCGCGAAACGTCAAGTAAGATATCTTCTTCGTTCTCTTCAATGGATTCTTCGTGAGAGCCCATCTCATGTCTGATTTCTATCTTCACCTGTTCATCAGACAGATCTAGCTTTGCAACATTGCCGCTACTATCTCCAAGTTTCAGTTTTCTTATCCTTCCTCGCAGGGCTTGCATCAAACCACGTGACTGTGGCTTTCCTCTGTCGTCATCACCAGCAATCCCAGCATTCTTCTCAGAGGGGATAAACCTTCCATGTGTATTTGTCGACATTGCCGTTCTTACGGGTTCTTCCTCTCCGCCGAGATCAATACTGAACTCTCTTGTCAGTCGACGTCGAGCCATTGAACCTTTCTGGGAAGAAACGTTGAAGGGAAAATGATTAATTTCTTCATTTAGAATTAAGACGAGCTCATCTTACAAGCACCATGGAAACGCTTGGAAACACTCAACAGATGACGTGACACCATGACAAATCGTAATAGGAGCTATTAATTACTATTCTGATTACGTTTATCATTACAACTTTTATTACAGAGGACTTGCCACAAAGTGCCTGTAAATAGTCTGACCAGACGTGCTGTGTTTTGTTCCGTGTATGTATGGCCTTGACATATCTACAGAAATAAAACCCGTGATGCGAATTTCTTGAAAATGATTTCATGTATTAATCTCTCATTATTTGAAACATTGACCTCGATCAATGACGTCACTCACGCAGTTGTATTATGGCACTTGTTGGCAATTAGACTTCCGTGAAATATGATTGGTTAGATAGCCAAGTCTCTATGGCAACGAGGGAAGATCGTAGCGATGACAACACGAGACCAGGTGATCCTGCTTACATCAATAATCTCTTAGGCTCACAGCAAATCCTTGTAAGACTTACAGGGTTATCATATCAAGCAGTGACAGGTGGCTTCAATGCAAATCAGTACAAGCTCATTATAAGATGTAAGGCTTCGAAAGCCGACAACTTTTACTATATTGAAATGTCAGCCTTATCTAGATGGTTTCTGATAACACATGTTTGCATTACGTGACCGAGAATTCAAAATTTTAAAATGCTATGATAAGTAAACAACGGAAAGAGGCAAAGTCCTTATCCTTTGTATTTGATTCTTTTTATGGTTTATTTCTCATAACATACAAAACGTATATATATATATATATATATATATATATATATATATATATATATATATATATATATATATATATATATATATATATATATACACACACATATATATATATATATATATATATATATATATTTATATATATATATATCATCATACACACGTATATATATGTGTGTATATGTGTGTTTATATACAAAATATACGCATGTTTTATACATAATATATACATTTTATATAACATATATCATATTATATATACGCATATGTTATCCATAATTGTATAATATAATGGAATATAATATATATATATATATATATATATATATATATATATATATATATGCTGACATTTGTCTTTTCAAGGAAATAAAGAGTTCGATTCAAAAGGTAGAGCGGCATAAATATATAATGTATTTCCAGGCCTTTTCTTGGAATTGCTCGATGCAAATTAAGAAGAAGCGGTATAAATATATAATTACTTCTAATATAACGTAATAATGAGCGTTACTGAAGCCTAAAGCGATATAGGAATCCTGCACATAAGTTCTTTGATGAGTGAAACTTACAGACGCTGTCATTTATATTTGACGTAATTATGTATGTATGTATGTATGTATGTATGTATGTATGTATGTATGTATGTATGTATGTATGTATGTATGTATGTATGTATGTATGTATGTTATGTATGTATGTATGTTTCTGGTAAAAAGTGTACTGGGTTGTTGGTTATGATGACATAAAAATGGACATAAAAATCGCGGGGACAACTTTATTGGCCAGTAAGTTGTTGATCAATCTGATCGATGTCTCAACTACATTTTGGTTGTCAGTCTCAGGCATCCCGGATGTACTTCAATCACTCTGGTCTATTTTTATTCGCCCGCAAATCCTCAAGTATCGACATAGACAAACACAAAACCAATTAAGTAAAGAAAGACAACACAATTTAAAAAAAAAAAAACTGTACATGTAGTGGCTTGTGAAAAAATGGAGATTTGTGTCATTTGGTAAAATATTAACTACCTTCGTTTGAGAAGATGAAATTGCTGAAACATGCCTGTCGCCTTTATCACTAATTTTAAATAGCTTCTATCGATTAGATGGCGCCACATATATAAATCAGTGTAAGTTTTCTGATACATCAGTACTGTGCCGCCGGAAATTCATGGCAACTGTGGCACCCACTGGCAGTACCATCTAGATGTTTACAGCGTCTTTGTTTTGTGTTTTTTCAATGCAGTCCCTAGCTTTGTTAGTAAATTTCGAGTGCTGCGACTCTTAATGTACCTAAACGACGTCATTCCATGTTTCCTCAAATTTTGATATTGAATATTGATTCAGTAGACGATTTTCTCAATCATGAAAGACCTGAATCATCTATCATACAATGCACTTCTTTTGTGAAAGCATACAACATATAAGCGGGTTCAATCAGGGGCGTTGAACATTCACAGAAGCGGAAATCATCACGTGACCTTTTGAGATTCATCAGGATAAAGCTGTCCTTTTCAATTCAACGATCAGTTTATCTTTCACGTAGTATTTTCGCGTTCACAGCACGCTTCTTTTCATTCGAAACCATAGGGTTGCCACACAACTCATGACTTTTCTATATCAAAAGCGAGACATGCTCTCGGTTTTATCCGCCAAATATCAAGTAATGTATACTCCTCGATCGCACTGATTCTTGCTTTACGCTATCTCCTTCTTGTACACAATGTCGACTCGTATGATATCAGTTCTGTAGGGTGTAGCCTATAATTGGCCCATATCTGCCCGAAGATTGCTACTGAATAAAAAAAACAATTTCGCTGGACCAGTGTTCCTTCAAATAACACACTGTCCCCCGTTAAACGAAACAATAGTTGGTTTGTGTCATTTTTAAATAAATGTTGGGTAAAAATTTTAAACAAAACATCAGTCTGATGTGTGTGAAATGTACAATTTTCAGACGTTGGTGCTGGAGTTGATTTCACTTTGGCATCTGGAAAAACATAATTTACTCGATGAGATTGACGCTCAAACGTTGCTTATTTACATTTTCTGGAACTAGAAGACTTTCTATCGAAATCATTCTTTACAGGCCTGATTCTAGGGTTGAGGAGACAAATTGTTGCTGCAGCGACAGATACAAGGGTCCCTTATTTTAATTGTTACCTACAAAATATAAAGCCAATTATACTAATTGTGATATTCCGTCCAATAATCTCGCTTTGTAAATCGCATTACGGGCTAGTGCAGCAGGATTTTTCTTGTTTCAAGGAGTATGTTGCGAAACGCCACGGAAACAATTTCATGGAAACTAAAGACGCGCGCAATTAATAACCATTGTAAACACATCAGCAAAGGAACGCTGTGAAACACAAATTGATAGCCAAAAAGGACAGATACACGGACAAATATGTAGGGAGATACACAGGTATTCATGGGTCCTCGTACATATACTTGAAGACACGCTTTTTCATCTCCCGCCGACATGAACAATCAGGGCCTTGGAGCGATTGCCTCAATAATGCCACACACAAAAATCCCGCTGGCCAACCGATCAGTAATTATAATAATAGGTTCGCGAAAGCTTAGAAGTCACGTAATTTTATAATTTCATGATTCTCGTCAACTTAAAGTCGTATCAGTACGTGATCTGATTAACGTAGGAATCATGAAAACATAGCAACATCAGCCGTTTTCACCTGTATTGAGTTAATGGAATTCTTGTTATTCTTACATGTCATATCAAACAAATGATACAGATTGATTTTAGTATTGTTATTTAATTAGAAATCTCTCTTTTTGATTTTTCTATGGAGTCTCTTGGCATGTACACGACCAAAAAATTCGAAAAGCTCTCTCTCTCTCTCTCTCTCTCTCTCTCTCTCCTCTCTCTCTCTCTCTCTCTCTCTCTCTCTCTCTCTCTCTCTCTCTCTCTCTTATCATACCGCCCATGTCCCTATAACCGTTCCATGTTCGCCAATCTGCATGTGTTATTTTTACCTTGTAACAAACGTATAATCGTCAAATCTGTTTGTACATGAATCCCATGTTAGGGACCTTGCCAACGACACTTTGATAGGTCTATCTATTAAAGTGTTTATAGGCATTGACAAAAGCAAAGTTAAAATCAAACCACTACGATTTAATGATTTCTAACGAGAACTGAAACAGCTGGGCGTATCAGCTCAGCTTGTGTGATACAGGGAGACTGATGTTACACGAATAGACGGGTACTATAAAATTGTATTTTTAAAGCTTGTTCAAATTGCAGAACTTGGTGACACAGAAAGGGCTGTCAAGGCATCGAAATGTGACGTTTAAGATTTTCCTATCCTCAAATAGGCATTTCCCAACTATGGGTAGCAAACCCCGTCATGACAAAGTGAACCACTTACCTGCTTGTTGAATGGTGTGTTTCTTTGTTAAATTCAGTTCAAAACGCAACTGTCTAACAATTAGCAAGCAATAATATCTTCTCAAAATATCCTCTGAGATGGCATAATTATCCACGTTATTATGATCCAGTGATTTTGTATACATGGGACTGCGTCTCAAACCACGTGATGCGAAACCGTTAGCGTCGCCCGTCGCCGACGACTTCTTGTTACATCCGAGTGAAGTTCACTTCTGATTCAAAACACTGCTCACTGTCTGCATCCCTGAGTGAGATAAAACAGTTTTAAGTCCCCGGACGAAATTTCCCCTCCTCCGTGCCCCGTATTCACACAGTGTTGGCATCAGAACAATACACGTAAATGACGGAAAGTGTGCCTATATAGACACTGTTAGTCCAATAAATAAGGAAGACACAAAAGATTGTAGGCGTATTTTTCGCTACGTTCCACTTCTTGTACTTCGTTTATTTCATTTACATCAGCAATATCACAATGGGCAACGCGCAAGTAATTTCCCCAAGACAAATAGCTGCTACTCACATTTGAAAAGTATCAGAGCATATAAGTATATAGTTAACAGCAGGAGTAATCACCGGAGTACTTAGATCGGAACAGCAGGTAATCTCTGTCATATGATATCACGCACTTGCAATTTTAAAGTACACTAAATCCCACCTACACCAGCTGTTTTGCTACTTACCTGAAATTTCTCACTCTGGAAAGGAAAAGCAGAAACTGTCTGCTGATGTTCACGTAGAGGACGGCTGCTCCTATCAAGCGAGTAAGACCTGATTATTATGCTTGCACTTTATATTTGCTCGTTAGACAAGCCCGGCACCAATATTTCAATCGTCTGTCGCACACGCCCTTAGTGCCAATACCGAGCTAGGATGACCGTCATGGTTTCAACGACAAAAATCCATCTACTGAAGGCAAACCAACTTGAAAGTTACACAATAGTCCTTCAATGACGTCAGTGCATCGCAAGCCCGCTGAAATCTGCCAGTTGAAGGTTTACTGCTCTCGTCGTCTCTTCTTTTCCATGTCACGTGAACTAGAAGAGGGAATAGGTACAGATAGAAGCTGTTAGAGCCAGATCAGAACACATCGTACTCGTTGTCATACGTTTTCAACGCCGTTGAATCACTCGCGACGTTTGCAACAAAGTGTTGGTTCAGCCTTATATCAATCCATCTTCCGTTTCCATAGCAACGTCGTTGACATTTTATCCAAGTGCAGTGTGACAACAAACACTATGTAAATTATGGCGTTATGTCGTTTTCAATTTGAAGAAGCAACCTCTCCATATCATCACGGTATTTCCCCTGTATACAGAAGTCTCTGAGAATGGTGAGATTCCTTGTCTTTGAGACGACCATAGCCCTGGCGTACTTTCAAGAGATAAATATAAATCCCTTCTTGGTATTGGGTATGATCCAAAAAATGCAAAGCAATCAATCATGAATCGCGATGTACATGCTGAGGCGGATGAACAGCACTGTGAGGACGGTGGGCCAAAATACGCCATCACCACACCGGTGCATGGGTGTTTTTTTTTCACAACCTTAAACTACCGACGATTTTCCCTCTGCTGCTTGCCGGTAAACAATACACTCATATCCATTGCTATAAATCACCTATTCCCCAACGAATTAAAATAGGTTTTTAAGAATTAAACGAGAGTGTACTTCGCATTTATCGTTGGTTCGTGTCAGCAAAGTTGTCAAGGTGAAAACACGAAGCATCCGATCAACAGTAGGGCTCGCCCCATCCATCTTGTCCCGCAAAGTACTGTTGTCACGAGATTTTGTGATTAATTTTTATTTCCAATATTTGAGGGTAACAGGTTACAGAACATTGTAGTCGACTGCGAGAAGAGGCCATTACACAAACGTATACAAGCTTTAATATCGCTTAGTGATTACAATGATTTAGTGATTACAATGATTTAGTGATTACAATGGGGGATGGGTAACTAGCGTGAAAATATGAAATCTTAATGCACTATGACGCAAAATACAATATCGAGTCGTATCTTTAATCTATGCGAGTGTTTTAAAGGACGGACATGTAGAATTCTTCGAGGTTAAATATTTCACAATATAATATCTGGAAAGAAATCAATTTTTACGGGATCTAAAGGATTCGCTAGATTGAGGTCCCCTCGTTGATCAGCCAATGGCTCTGTCGTCACAGCCAGTAATACCCTTTAAAATATTCAGACGTTTGGAAATATATCGATGAATGCTTCGGGTTGTCAGCTCATCTCGGCGAAGTAAAGATAGAAAATTTCCATAAACACATTTCAGTAAACGAGGATGATGCGACAGCGAAACTATTGCCCAATGGCTGAGATAACGCGATCAATACCAGAACACATCATCCACCATCTTTCAGTTTGATTTATATGAAGCAACACACTCGGGAGGAATATCAGTAGATTAAGCCTTTTAATTTTGAAATCTAGTCTCCCCCCAAATCGAAATTTACGTATCACCTTGCTTTTATTCATATTTAGCTTGTTGGTAAGTTGGTAGTAGAAGGAACAGCTAATAAGTAAGAATTTGATCTAGTAACAGTAGAATGTTATTCTAGTGACTCGGAGATTCTTCAGCTGGTATGTTTAGAAATCATAACTATACGTGCCATACGTGCATCTATATTACCGAAATATACAAGAAAGATTGGCAGGAGATACAACTTTTTGGTAGACACTTTAACAAACATGGCGATGCGGTTTGCAATACTACAGGGAATATCAGATGAACTGTCAATTCATGGCGTGTTTTAATGGTTTTCTGACCTGTCTGGCATTCCGAAGGAAGATCAGGCTTACAGATAGACAAGGACGTTATGATCACTGAGGACTAAAAATATGTTAACTGAGGCGATATGTTATATTGGTAGCTTTGGATGTCGGATAAGCCGTGCAGTCTAGTAAACACTTCATAGAGTCTGATGATAGAAAACCTGACGAACAGCAAACATTAATATACAGTAGTATTGCAAAAGCATATTTTATTGACGATGTTTCTTGAAACTTTCGAGGCCAACGGAAACAGACTGTTTTTCGAAGTAGATGCAGAATAAAGACTGTGTTTCCAAGCACACCAACGCACAAGGTCGGATGAAAACAAACAGCTGTTGACATATTAGCTGACATATCAGCTTATCTTCACCAACAGGCTACAGTCAAGGTCACGAGTACGTCAGCAAACTTGAAACTGCGTTCCTTTATTATAAATACTGAAATCCATCTTTTATGCCCAGTCATCGTGACACATACATGAACCTTAAGAATCATATTCATAAATAACACATAGATATCATCGGGTTATAGATAGACAGACAGACAGACAGACAGACAGATAGACAGACAGGGGCAGGCAGGCAGGCAGGCAGGCAGATAGACAGACAGACAGACAGACAGACACAGACAGATAGATAGATAGATAGATAGATAGATAGATAGATAGATAGATAGATAGATAGATAGATAGATAGATAGACAGACAGACAGACAGATAGATAGATAGATAGATAGATAGATAGATAGATAGATAGATAGAGAGATAGATAGATAGATAGATAGATAGATAGATATAGACACACTCTGTCAAGCGGTCACAATATATCTTTATGGTGTAAGGAAGGCGTTTTGTACCAAGAGATACACGTATCACGTTTGGACAGTAAAGCTGATGAAAGTATACAAAGAAAACCTTTAATTTGTCAAACAGGTAGATGTTTCCTGCAATGGACCTGAGGATTTCTCAGTGAAAGCAGCGCGATAAGCTGAAACGAGGTAGATTTGGCTCAGACAATTTTCTGCCTGGGGCGTTTCATTCATTTATTTCACTCTCCAAAACACTCTTGCAAATGACCGGCCGTTGCCATGACAATTTTCGCATCCCGGCGCTAATGACAGGTGTGTGAAGCCGTAAAGATACGAGCTATATTTGCATCGCATTTGTAAAAAGTAACATATAAAGACGGTATCGTCATCGCAACTGCAAACGATTTGTTTCAGAATCTCTGCAGTATGCGAATTGTCATGCAAAGAAGAATTCAAAAGACAAAAGCCTTGAAAGTGTGTTGACGGAGTTTAAAATCCTTGAGTGCACACACATATAAAACCTACTCTTAAATCAAAATGAGATGGCTCGGCCTTTGTATCGAAAGCTTGTTAACAAGGAATAATAAATATCACAAGGGCTTTAATTATCCACGGCGAAAGACAGTCCGGCATAAAATATGGAAGGAATTAAGATCAAAACATTAATACAACGAACACAATACCTTGTGCAAATAAAAGCTCGAATACTTCAATTCTACCTGTAATTGCTTTCTCAGTAAAATATTGCCTGATATTTACGACACAGTGAAAAATACAAATTTGTGCTTAATTCGTCTGGGACATACAACGTATTACAGCTGTAATACGTCCCATCTACGTGCTTATCAGTTAAGAAGTTAATCGACCCCAAAACAAACACTTGTTTAGCTGGTAATCAGTGCAGGTGAACCTCACAATTCTCTCTATAATTAAAAACCGAACTTTACGACTTGGGTTTTACCATTTTCTCGAGGGTCTATGGTTTTACTGCCCTCTGATTTCATTGAATTGAGTTTCAAACACTCTATTTCTTTTCTTTTTCCTGAAATTTTGACCAAAATTTACTGTCATGGATAAAATCATGTGGCAGAGGCATTGTTGTTAATTAACACACACACACACACACACACACACACACACTCTCTCTCTCTCTCTCTCTCTCTCTCTCTCTCTCTCTCTCTCTCTCGTATACTCTCATCACAAGCTTAACAGCACTTTGTAAGAACGAAAGATTGATCATCAGAATTGCGACTACAACACTTTGTGATTTTATTTGTTCCAAAATACAGCAAAATCGGTCGTTCATACCGTACATACTTATGCGTTGCAATTTTTTCCAAGAGTTTAATCAGTGTCAATGTCATTCCTTGTTTTGCATTACATGGTCAATGCATTCCTGGAAAGAATGCTAAACTGTCCAGTTCCATCAAATTATATTGTGGAAAAATTTTACTTAGCCTCTGACCACCTCTATGTTATAGAAAGTGCACTGTCTTTTCACCTTATCAGACCAAGACATGGCTCTGCCTACAGTCTCTGTATTCCCAGCGATACACTGGTTCCCGCCACATCTCTTCCTGTAGGGATCCATTAAAGGGACAGTAGCTGTAACTTCTGACGAGTTTTTCGCCATTTAATTTCAATGTGAATTTGACTTTCTCGATGTACTTCCTACAGCATGTTGAAATACACAGTATTCAGCTTGTCAACTCAGCCTGTACATGTATAAACTGCATCATAGTGAACTCTTGTGCGGACTAGAATTCAAATGTAAACAATAACAGTTCATTTTACACTTATACAAACTGCGTTGATAAGCTAATTAATGTGTTTTGGGGATTACAACAAGAACTCCAAAACGTATACAGGGCAAATCATCTTAACCGACACACCTTTATTCAAGCAACATTTCTTATCAAAGATGACATGAAAATTCCTCATATTATATATTTTCACAAAGCAGAGAATAGCACGTTACCAATAGTTTACTCGAAGGATAAAGGGGTACATATTTTGGGTAGAAAACCTCAATTTCGATATTAATGATAAACATTAATTTAAGTCAAAACTTAATATCTCACTTGAAACAAGATTACAGGTAGGAAGACCGACAGCTTTGTTTTGCATTATCTTTTCTCATTCTAAAATGGCATTGGTTGAATGACTGACATTTAAATAAGTGATTAAAGTCATTATAAGCAAAATTGAAACGACTTTTATTCAAATCGTAAGAACTTTGTTGCTAAACAAATTAACAATTTTGTTATATAGTATTTAAAAAAATCAGTGTGAACGTTCCACAAAATTTTACCTCGCCAGAATGGAGTTAAATTTGTTTGAAATGTTGAAAACGGGAGAAAAAAGCTGCGAAATTGGAAGGGTAATTTGCGTAAATTTCGATATATTTCAACTTCTTTCTCACGCCACTTACGACTGCTTGTCATATAAAAAGGTGAGCCCAACAAATATTTTAATCCTGGATTAACAAATTAATGAAAACTGAATTAATCTTTGCTAAAAAAGTGATGTTTAAGAAAATAGGCTGTCTCATGTGCAAGGCCACGTTACATGGAACACTGTATACCATACGACAGACGCTGAACAGGCAAGAATGCTGCGTAGCTTACTGTTAAAATTTCCGTTCTCGATGTCGGAAGGTCCAAAACCGCCGGAAACTCAAAGACGTACATGGAAATCTATTCCATATGCAAATTAAAGTTTTTTCTTCAAAGCACGCATTTTACATGCTTGCACGCTGTGAAGTTGTTATTGTTCATTTTACAATTAAGTTGTTCAGTGTGCACAGATGTCATTGATGCAGTCACGACTGTAAAGAGACAAATGTGACAGAAACCGAATCGAATATACTGACCTGTACCGTCAACTTACCTGTGGTAAAGGTAGAATGTCCCTAGGTGACAGATGTTCGCACTCTTAAACTTTTACAATTCTTTTCTGATATACCACTTGTGGGGGCTCATTTCTAAGCTCTTGGTGTACGAAAAATTTTCACCTTCTTAGTTTTAAGAAAATCGACAATTTTATTTTTCTCCACTGAGTTTACACAGGGATGGCGACCATTTTGAATTTCATATAGCGGTAAATCTTGGGTAATTTCTTTCTCTAGTGCCAAAATTTGTTTGTCTATATATATCTGGTTTGTAGAAATTAGAATAATCTTCTGTGGTACCAGATTCTTGAACTCACGAACTCAATATTATTCGTGCTCCCCAAGGCATAAAGTGGTAAAGCTTAGCTTTGCAGTTTGACACTTACTCAGAGATATGGCTTCAACACTGTTATCACCGACTTTCGATCTCGTCCTTAAAATTCAATTGGAAGCATAGACATGAGGCTTGCAGGCTGAAACAACCGTGCTAGCAATGTTGTGACGTCAGTCGTGTTAATCAGTATCAAAATTGTGAATTCGATGGAACGTTGTTAACACATTGTCGTTGCAGGCACGATTTAGCTGCCGCAACACTGCCGCAACACTTTCTATGTACACCCTGACAGAATAACAAACAGCGTCTATACAAGTAAGTCAGAGCTCCATACTGTATATGACTCTGATGATCTCATAACAAAATGGTACTGCTATGCTGCAAACTCATATCCCGCGGTACGTATCCAATTCGAAGGTTGTGTGACATACATCATAAACTGGAAAGCAAACATAATCAATTTCTCTGACAAATAACCTGAATTTGCAATCAGGCGCCCTACAGGACATACTATCTTATTAGAACCTTTACATTGATATACTGTCAGTGCCATGGGCAAGGAAGGACGTGTCCAATCTTCTTGAACCTTTTACTATTCAAACATCATAGTTAGACACCTGGAGATTCAAAGTGTAATGTATATACCTCTTTTTCAATTGTCAGTACCGTCTTTTATGTGAGTCTGTTGATGTGTTCATCAATTCGTCAGTCTTTTGTTTAGGGCGATGAACGCAAAGCTTATGACTCGACATCATTTGATTGACGATCGGGTCACATCCATCTGTGTTCATTTTCAAAAGCAGTACAGTGGGTCTCATGGATCTGAATAAAGAGGGTGATTCTATTCAGGATTTTAGCACGCAAAGTGACAAACACGTGAAACGTCTCCGTTTCTACGGGTAAAAACGAAGCTACTACAAAAACACTTACAAGGAGTGCTGTAGTTGTGTCGTCGGAGACAACGACATACACGCGAATGTAAAATATTGCCATGTGATATTACTCTATATGAATTAATTTCAATACAGTGTAAAGTGATTTGCACGCACACTGTGATCTCACAGAGTAGAGAGATTCACACGCCTATAGGACTTACAGTGTAGTGTACAAGTTAACAATATTCAAACAGATCATTTTTTCTCTGTGGTGAAGAAGGTTGGCTTCTAGGATGCATAAATTACCACGGCGAAGGTTTATGAAGGTGTGAAATATTCCCTGTGTAGAGATACGAATTCCGACAAACTAATTTGACTATCGTGACAAGGAAGATATAGACCCGATCCATTCATCGCATAATGATAGTCAGTACGAAAAAATCCTGGTCGTCTAGCTATTTACGCTAATTATTTGGAAATGGAAACAATAACATGTGATTAAAGTGAAACGTTATTGTTGTTCCTTGATCTGATATCATACTTTAATATCTATCTCTCTCAGAGTTTTCTTTCAGAGCTGCCTCCATGTCTCACACTGTGTCATTGTGGAGTGGATAGTTGCTAGGCGAACATTGCGCATTGAATACTTCAGGTACAGGGTCCGTGTCTGATGCCACGGAAAACGTCAAAGATCTTTCAAAACTGTGCATGATGTTTTGCTCAAGAGACTATTGACCCCCTGGCTTTGTTAGAATCCTCAATTTTCACAGACGTTTGACTGCAAAGTACGTGCCTCATGGAAACAAGGGTCAGGTCAGCGATCATCATTTTGCGGATGTGAATCTATCTTACAGACTGTAATAATGAATACGAAGCTATAACCTTTGATTTATATTCCATTTCTTGTTCTGGTCTAAAATCATGACCAGATACCTGGTATTCGAGGCGTGTAAGTGTCTACTATCCAATTATTTTGTTGAACAGTAAATTTTAGTCCAGAAAGCATTTCTTTACAGTAATATTGCATCATTCAAGCGATACACAATGCCAAACCTCTGCATTTCAACATGCTCTTCTGGTATGGAGCGATGTTGGGGTGGGTTGGGGAGGGGACAGATTTGAAAAGATTAGGTTGTCTTTTTTCTGTTAGCGATATAAAGAATTGGATATCTGTATTTTTTGCTGAAAATTTTGTTTTAATATCAGAAAAGAACAAAAATGAAAATACATTAGGAGTAAAATGGTAGGAATGTTAATGGATGTTGAAAAAGCTTCCTTTAGGGTATACCGTGTAAATCATGTATGCACAGTTGCAAATGTTTCCTTCGCAACTGACTTTGTCGATGTGTCGCCAGGATTGCAGGATGCATTAAAAACAAAGCACGTGATCACTAATAGCCTTCCTTAAGGGGAAAAAAGACTATAATGCCATCTAGAATCAATCTTCGTCGTAGATGTAGACAGTTTTAACGAAGAAAGCATAGCAGATCCAAGATCTTAAAGAACGGTTAATATCCAACACTGGATATTTTCCGCAGACAAATTGGTTCAACATGGCCGACTTGCTGACGACAAAAAGCATCAAGGCTTTCAGATCGCCAAAAGAGATGAGTGCAAGGATTTTCAACTCGTTATGTTTGAACACATACCTGGCTGAAGATACACATAGCAAATATTGCTACCCAGTATAAGAAAGCAATTGTACAGCAGAATTCGAGTCATTGATTCTTCAAAAGTCACGTTTTCAGATCTTACTTTCACTCGTCCGTTCCATGTTCTGCTTTCGTGACGTCAATTTGACAAGATTAAACTGGTTTTTGCAGGATTTGAGTTGCTCCCCAAGCACTTTCAGTGACGTGCGTTCTCATAACACCAAAACACTCAACAACAGAGAATTGCAATTGAATGCCATGTAATCATGAAAGATTAATTGCTTTCAAGAGATAACATTGAAATAACATGGCGTTTTATACTGTGCTCTATTTGCCTGTCCTAAAACACTAACATGGCCGTATTAAAACAGATCAACCACACCTAACATAAGCACAAAGCAGTACACGTACTTGTAGAAATACATCAAATTCTCAGGTTGTCTTTTGGCGGGGTTTAACGCGGTCAAGCGTTCTTTATATTTATAGACATTCATTTATTTTTTTTTCAATTTTTTCAATGTACACAAATTTAACGTTTAATATTTTGATATAAATAATCCATAACAAAGTATCGTCAGCATCATCAATATTAAACGTCATGGGCACCATTCCTTGGGCAGGCAACAAATCGTGAGTTCCTAACATTTGCTATCATTGAAACACACACACACACACACACACACACACACACACACACACACACACACACATACACCACACACACACATACATACATACATACATACATACATACATACATACATACATACATACATACATACATACATACATACATACATATGCATAAATAATATTAATTATAATATCATATAACAGGTTACATGTAATAGTTTGTCTGATAGCGAGTTTGCGAGGGCATTATCCTACTAATACTGGTTGGATATTTGGCTGCTATTCATAGTCACAGTATGACAAACACGGCCTGTTGCACGGGATGTTGCTTGATGTTGTTGCGATAAATATCACTGCTTTCCACTTCCTCTCTGTCACTACATGGAATTCTGTTTACGGGCTCTCCCTGTAAATTATCAATGTTCAGGGCATCTATCTATCTATCTATCTGGGGAGGACATTTGTGGAGATCATAAATTATGTTTGCATTCTCGTCACTAATGACCTGTACCGTTGCCACAGATTTACCTGTACGTAGTTGTATGTATAGCTCTGTTGTGTGGGAAAAGGTCGTCGGTCAATAAAAACGTTCTGCTGGATACTGCATGCAAGTTGGTGTGCATGCTGTACTCTTTTCTTTTACTCCATTTCTCTGTCTTGCTGGTATTATATGGACTACGACAGCCAGATACTTCAGTGACTGTACATTTTTGAGAAGGGATGAGAGGGCCTTTAGTAAACGCTTGTATCCAAGACCTACATATCATAAGGGAAAGGCCCCTGGATGTATGTTCAATAAAGACATTATACTTCGGGAGGTAGTTGCCAGAGTTACACTTCAAGAGCTCGATCGAATTTGAAAATTTTGCCAAGCTAAAATTTTAAATTTTGTCTCTGGATAGTAAGGGATGGACTATTTAATACCCGGAGGCTTCGAAGATGGTAAGGGTAAAATTATTTTTCCCTGCTTCGAGTTACTGCGGCTCAGAGGAATATTCTCTTGATTTTACCGTTTCTTTTGTTGAAGTGTTTTCTTTACAAGACAGAACCAAAGATATTTGGAAAAGAAATGTATGAAAATTGCACAAAATTCATATCTTACTGTAATCATTCATCATCTGCTTCAGGAAGCTGAAAAGAGACAAGATTTACCCTTAATGCAGTAATGATGGACGATTGAAAAAGACGCTGCTGTGAACTCAATCTGTGAAAAAAGACACTGCCATTATTCAAGGCAGGAAACGCATTCCAAGCTAAGCCACAAAGGTTTTGAAAGATTGCACAACACATTGAGAAGAGAGAAATATGTGCAATGAGATTACACAAATAATCTAACGGCTGGGAGATAGAAAGGGGCTTCTCCCCTCCTAACCCTAAAAGTTTATGTGATTCATAGTTCAAAATTGCAGTATTGATATTAATTTGGATGCAGCTTCATTTTCGCCATAACAGATGTAATCCTATAAAATACTTTGAAAGACAAAATGATTTATTGAGGAAGCATATTAAGACGTATAATTAATAAAGTCAGTCACGTGGGTGGGTATAGGCACACGTTCATGTATAACACAAGACAGGATAAGTTTGACCCAGAATTGTCGAGAACAGCGGTGGACATCGGATGTCTGTGAATTAGACACCTAATTCTTTGATACGGTGTATATATATATATATATATATATATATATATATATATATATATATATATATATATATATATATATATATATATATACACATATATATATAATTTTAATTTTAATGGACCGGAAAGCTGAGAGAGAGAGAGAGAGAGAGAGAGAGAGAGAGAGAGAGAGAGAGAGAGAGAGAGAGAGAGAGAGAGAGAGAGAGAGAGAGGCAGAGAGACAGACATACAGAGATACATACACATAGACGGACAGACGCAGAGAGACTGAGACTTGCAGCAAAGTGGCTTGTCTTTCAGCGGTTCAGCTTTTCCTCACCACTCACCACTAATTCATTTATGATATCCTGTATAGGATGAGTGTGGATGAATACGCAGATTTAAATATTGTCATTTTTTGTAATTATACATGTTGTAATTAAAGTGAGCAGACAGTTAATATTATGTGAAAAAGTGGTATCCCTGCATTACATTTTGAGATACATTGCATTGAAATACACCATACATTTGGCTTTTCGCAATTCATACTACCTTATGACAAATTTCAGCCCTCGAACATGTAGGTAGTTGATTAAAACCAAAGCATTCCCTTCATAAATGACTATCTGATTGTATGAAGTACAAGTAAATGTGTGTTGCTGATTATGCAGTAAGAGAGAGATACATAATGATGTTATGTTTATCAAAAGCACTAAGAAAAACTGCTGAGTCTGCGTTTTCGTGGGTTCTTTTCACATCGTAATCTAGCACGATGACACCTTTTTTTTCTTCTCGCGCAAAGCCTTTTTTGATATTTTTTGAGAAAGTATAAATATTACATGGACGTTTTCCTACATCTCTACATGCAAACCAATGGCATTGGCTGATAGAGTACCGTCTGCCCATATGTAGTCCCCCACCTTGAAGCTAGACAAAAACCCTAAGCTGATTGGCCAAAGGTCATACCTGACGTCAGAGGTTCCCGTTCACACTATGTGACGTGTTAACCGTGGAAAGAAATGTACTGTTTCATACGGTATTGTTCTTTTTCACAAGATGATGATGATGATGATGATGATGATGATGATGATGATGATGACGACGACGATAATGACGATGACGACGACGATGATGATGATGGCGGTGGTGGGTGACGGCTATGATGATAGGCTTTGTTCAATTATAATACAACGATATTTTGACATTATTTCGCTGCCATTTTTGTGACTTCTAAAATGAAAAAAAACAGCTTAATTACGTAAATTCCGCGACAGCTTAGAGTTTATTTCCTAATCTTTGCACAGAAACAATTATAATCGTGTAACCTAAGTTTAAAACCGTACAAGGTCCGAAGCTTGAAAACCGAACAGTTCTCAGTTGATTTCTCGTGATATTTTAGTCTCTAGTGTCCTACTAACATTGATGAAGCCAGCTAGGTCGAACATGAATTATAGATGAAATTCGGTGACATGTGATACGCTGCCATCGCTTTATCTACTGATAATGAAACCTGGAATGGAAAAGGATCTTCGAAATGGATTCGCTGTTTGAAAGGATAATCGCCTACAGAGTCATTAGTTGATAGGAGTGTTTGTCGGCCATGCAGCCCATCAAATCTTTAAAACGAAACAACAGTAAGCATTGAACAGTTAGCCTACATGGCCGTCTTTCGTTTTCACTGTTATGATTTTAATGATGCAGTAAAAACATAGACTCCTAGTGTCTATGATAAAACATAACGCCAATGTCGCAAGCTTATTTTGAAAATGTCTAAATAACGTTCTCAATACATCAGTACTTAAACCGGGCCGTTTTCTGTGCATATAGATGCGCTAACTGTATATTGATTCGTCAAATTTTGATCTCCTTAGAGCTCTCTTGGCGATTTCATTGTCATTGCCTGTTACTTGTGGTTTCTAAACGGAACTTGTTTTAACTGGAGTGCAATACGACTATCGGTAACTGAACATTGCGTAAAAAAGAGGGATTGGTTCAACTTGTAAGATGTAGATTGCGATCTAATTGTATGTAATCCGTAATGTCTTATCTTCTTACTACGTAACTCGGAAAGTAACGACGCTTGATAGACTATGTGATGTGGTACCTTATAATTTAAAGAGCCAGTCCCAGTAACTTTTGATAATTTTTCCCCTATTTTTATTTTTAATGTCAACTACAGGTTCTTGTTCTACTCCCCAAAGCATGTTGAGATACACAGTATTCATCCTATCAACTCAGCCTGTATTTGGGTAAATTGCATTGTTATCGTTGAAAAGTGAATTCCGGTCTGGAAGAGAATTCAAATGTAAACAGTAACAGTGGCTTTTACGCGTATATACGCTGTGTTGATAAACGAAATAGTAGGTGTTTTAACTTGCTTTAGGGAAAGGAATAAGAAATTGCAATTGGCATACGAAACAAAATAGTGAAAATAATTATCAAAAGTTAAAGCTACTAGACCTGTAAGTGGAGACATTCTGTGTATTCTTGCAAAAGTATCATAAAGAGTAACCGTTTGCTTTAAATCATATGATTCAGTTATTGAGCTTAAATATACTCCTGTAAATATACTTACTAAAGGATGCTTATTCAAGTATTATAAAGCCCCGGACAGGGACTACACGAGTAAGTTTGAACAAGACAAATAATAAACGGATGTGCATCTTTCAAATATGACCTCTTACATCCAGTCTGAAACAGGACCCTCCCCTTCAAAAAAAAAACATGAAAAAATCCAAAATATCAGTGGAGCATATACACATGGGATTGTCATGGAAACAGTGTGTTGTCATCCATAGCACTGAATTTCCCACTTGGATGTGGCATTCTCCGTCATTGTAATATGACCAGTTTTGTGGTGAAAGAAAATGGCGGAAACTGTCATATATGTGTATATTATTTGGCCCCGTTCTATCACAAATGAATGTTATGTATTTTTATGCAGTAAAAGGCATTTCCTTCACAAAGTAGACTTAAAGGAATATCTGTAAACTTGCAAAAATTTTTGATGCAATGAATTACAAAGAGATTCAGCTGAAGGGTCATGAACTGATCTCCGGAAGAAAACAACTTTGATTCCAAAATGTGAAAGATTGACGTGTTATGCTTCCAGCACTACTTCATTGAACCATTTGATTGACGACACCTTCCTTTACTTCAAAATTACAAGACATGCGTCATTCTTAAGAATACGCAACCGATGCTGGAGTTCAGTAACCCGAGGAGTTACTTGATATCCATAAATGCTATTTTATATAACTTTTTACCTTGCTGTAGTGCGTTCATCTATCCATCCATCCATCAATCTATCTCTGACATATCCATCCATCCATCCATCCATCCATCCATACATACTTCCATATACATACATACATACATACATACATACATACATGCATGCATGCATGCATGCATGCATGCATGCATGCATGCATGCATACATACATACATACATACATACATACATACATACATACATACATACATACATACATACATACATACATACATACATACATACATACATACATACATACATACATACATACATACATACATACATGTTTTGAATATAAACGAATATCCTCGCACGCAAGTCGATTAGCACGTTGTGGGTGCAAACCTCGCATTTCCTTGTTAATGTCTGTCTGTCTATTAATTTTCTCCACATTTCTGCATCTTTATATTCTTTTAAACTATCGATCTGTTCCACTGTTCTTTGGTTCGTGTGACTTCCTGATGTTCATTCTGGTAACATCACAACCTATTTGAATTCCACATAGTGATATCCATCGAGTCATTAATTACCAATTATTGTTGACTTCATACAGATATTTGTATTATTTAAAAACACATTTGCGCTCAGTTGCAATAGTGTCGGTTACGTAAGATCATCCGAATGCATTGGTTTTGACAATCGTGTGGAGTGTCAGCATCAATCAAAGCTAGACAAAATGACCTTGTAAGCATGCGCAATCAGCTAATCTACGATTTGAACGTTTTGAAACGATAATCGAAGTACCTTGGGTTTCCGGAATGTAACATAATCATACTGATTTCTTAGAAACGTCACTGACTTTTAGAAGGTTATTTATCACGTGCGGATAACGCCATTTGGAATATTTCCACGAGCACTGTGGCTATTAGCGGATTTCCACTTACTCTTGTCGTCATTTGGAACCAAAGATGTTCTTCAGTAAGCAATGACATCGCTCACATAATATCCCCAAACCATATTTGAAGTTGCTCTAAATTATTTTGCCAAAATCATACTCACATATGTTGGCAGAGGAGTAAATGACGAGCAAGGTCACAAAATCTCGATTGACGTCACTCGCACGTCGGTTACTCAGCAACTGCATCTTCTGCTAGAGAGAAGGAAGCGATCATACATCTTGATGGGTGTTGATCTGCAAATATGGAATTCGATAAGACATCAACAATTGACTCCAGTTTGTTTTTGAATTCAGATGCATGCAGTCAACGCTAATGAATCTGACACTAAACATAAGATATTACAATGCTAGAAATAGTCAATTAACGAGACTGTCGGAGGCATCTTTCAAATTTGTAGATATATTTTTCATAGGACACACTGTTTGCAGTCTCTTGACGTGGTCATTATTCTGTCTAGCTATCTTTCATGTTGTTGGACAGCTTAAGCACAGACTACGCGTTGCCATAACAACCGAACCATTTTACGCACTCCCATAAAAAATGACATATAAAAAAATTGACATATTGTGTCAATAGCAAGCATTGTTTCCCGGGCTCTTCGCAAGAAATATGAAATATAAGCGCCAAAAAGAATAAATATCAATTTGTCAAATATCATTCCTTGTCAAAATTGTGTTAAGTCTGCCTGTTCTTTAATATTTTATAAATACTGAGACACGCTGTAACCGTCAAAGCGTCACGCTTTCCCTCGTTTTGAAAATAGTTTTGTGATGATTAGAAACGGGAGCGTATTATGTTCGACTGCTGTGGATATTATCCTGGATTTAAAGAACATTTGCATGACTTGGCTGATAATACTGCGTCTGTATCGTGACTTAAGTTCCATGTGAGTGTATTGAACGGTAACCGACTCTGGCTGACCTTAGTTTCAATTGTGTGCGAGAATCGACGAATAGCGCATTGAAGATGAAGTCAACTGTCTCTGAATGAGAACAGCTATTGGAAGGGGAAAAACACGGATGAGAAAATCTACTACTACTACTACTACTACTACTACTACTACTACTACTACTACTACTACTACTACTACTACTACTACTACTACTACTACTACTACTACTACTAGCTATAGGCCTACAGTCATAATTTTAGTGACAAGTACAAAGCTATGAAGAGCGGATCACCGTATTGGCTTTGTTCGCATTTCCGTGATTGATGACTCTCCATTGATCATACACTTTCCAAGAAAAATAATTCGATGAAAAGTTACATGCTGGTCGTCATTACATTTCCCCTGAAGTTTCTAAAATTTTGTGAAAACAGAAAACAGAATTGCCTCATCCGGCACGTATTTTGCTTAATTCTAGTTGAGCATTCAGCATAAACTAATGCTTATAGGCCTGCAACATTTCTGGAAACACATTATTTACCATAACATGGAGTCCCGTTTAAGGGAAAAGTACATATTTCCCGATTTTGTCCTTAATTTTACTTTAAAAGACATTAGATACAGTTGTCTAAGCATGAAATATGCTCAAAAGTGGTCAACATAAGCGCTGACTGACTCGGAGGAAAATCTTTGCCACTGATTACAGACACAAGTATAACCCGCTTATAGAACACTTTCTCGTCATTCTTGCGCTGGAAAAAAGAAGGAGAGTAGTCCCTAGACCTGTCTGTCTTTTGTTTTTCTATTTGCAGCACCACCGATTCGTCCTTTTTCTGACTTGGCATTAAGTTGAGGGATACATGATACCACCTCGTCATATCGTTGACTTGCGGCCATTTTTGTTTTTATCTGAAACTCTTGGAAAAGCGTTATCTCCGAAATCCGTGAAGAGATGCTGGCAAAATTCTCAGGAAATGCACTCTGTCTCACACATACTTGTCGATTCCACGAATCCGGGAGATCCGATCTCAAGAAGTTCGTTAAACGACCTTTTTGTCGTGGGGTAGCTTGTCCAACCGTGATCGCGTGGGAAGTAAAACAGGGCAGACGAGGAAAGACCAATTATTACTCTCCACAAGAAATTGATTTCTCGGCCTGCATTGCACGTAGAGGTGAACAAACCTCTTTGTTCCTGACACAGTCATTTCTGATCTAAACATTGACTGATACAACGGGGATTTTGCGATGTGCTTACCACAGGAACATCGGTTTAATTTTTCATACCAAAGATAACTTTCCGGAACAAATTGAACCAAAACTATCGAGTAATACTTGTTCTGAATTTATGCATAAAAATTCGACTTTGGAAGTGTGGTCAGTAAGCTGTGCCGACATATTTTTTCGGGCTTCGTGTGAAATTATTTCTTTTTCAAAAAGCAACATGCCTGCCATTTTAGGCAATTTTAACTCTGCAGATTTATTTTTCAATTTTTATAAATCTTTTCAAGATTTGATGGTCAATCCCATATGAACTGACTTGCATCGTTTCCGTTTGACCATTGCTGTAATTTCCGAGGACCTGGTCTGCTAGCGTCGAAAGTGATACCACTGTACATTATCGTAACGGTTGTAACGTGTACGGTTGTACGGTTTGACATTTTAAATAGTGTTGTGGGAAATCAGAGTAACGTATAAACTGTACAAAACGCGCTTAAAGAGTTGTTTTGAAGACTGAGTTATTTTCATCACATCACCATCTTCTTGACTTCGCACTGGTTTCAGACCCTTATCAAGGAAAAGTACGTTGCAAAGCGATCGCTGTGGGAACTTGTTGTGGGAGAGGGCAGTTGGAATGGGGAGGCAAAAAGGAGGCTTTTCTGGCGGAGAGTGCATGAGGAATGGGGGAAACGTATGGGTACTGGGAGGAGGGAATTTTTTTCAAATCGTAGCGGAGGGCAGTTATTTTCCGTTCAAAATTTAATTCTGTTCAAAATTCGTCGGAATAGCATATTTACATTTTACAAAACACCTCTGATTAGAATTTCTCAAAATCGGAATGTTAGCTGACCAGATTTCATGGCATAAGTGTCATTTATATTATTGACTGGCCTTGCAGCTCCTTGTTTAATGGTGTGTATGGAATTCTTGATATAACATACTCAAACATCCGTAATGCTAAGCTAGGTAATTGAAATCTTCCAAAGTACGAATCTGCCACAGGTCAAAGGTCATTCTCCTTTAGTTCTCGGAGTACAGAGTGTATTTGGAATACTATGCCCGACCAACGATTAGAAACAGTTCAACTTAGTTCTCTACAAGTTTATCTTGTGATTAAATTCACAAATGGCTTAGATAATTTTTTTCCATTTCATTGGTATTAAACAACAACACATTAATTATTATTATTATTGTTGTTGTTGTTGTTGTTGTTGTTGTTGTTGTTGTTGTTATTCTTATGTCAAAATATATCGTACATATCCATCAATTTTTATTTTGCCTTTCTCAACTTTTATTCACCTTATTTTTTAACTCACAGTTCACTTCTGCCAGTGAACCACAACAAACTTCATGAAATATTCAGTATAATTGCTGATTGCGAACTTGACTTTTTCATAAGGGGAGTGGCAACTAAAACGTGGCTCACAGAGAGTATTGAGCCAAACCAACAATATCAAAATCCAAAAATGTAACTGTCCTTTATCTTCCTTGGACACTTTGTTGGGTATTTGCAAAGCGATTCATAAAATCAAAACTATCCTCTTTCTGACCGTAACCTAAACCTAGGCTTTCATTGCCTGTACAACGCTATCGAAGATAGCAAAATCATCTTTTGTGAGAAGCATTAGGTTTATCGTTACATCCAAGTCGACAGACATTACGCCTTTTTGAAAGCAATTGATTCGTCCGCCTAATCTTGATGGAACAACAGACACAACCAGAGACAAATGATAGGGCCGGAGGAAACAATCTTGCGATTAACGTTCATATCATTTATCATGACATAAAGCTTCCGTGTTGTGACCGTGTTCTGATAATGGGGTCAATATATTTCAAAGTCACCTGTCTGTAAGCAAAAGGGTTTAAAGTACACGCAGGCTAGTGTCATCCGTGAGCAGACATATAAAACTGAAGTTGTTCTGGCTATATGCATGCCATGGGAAAGTCTACCCAACTGATGATGATAATTTGAAAAAAAACAACAAACACTCAGTTTGACGTAGACATCGATATTTTGATAAGACCAGGGTGCTATAATTCATCAACTTGTCAAAACATGTAACTGCGACGAAAATCGTTTTTTCCTAAAAGATAGTTTTTCAACTCAAAGTTACGTTTGCAACTCTCGTTGGTGGTAAGAGTCCCACCACATATCTATTGGAAATCAATATTTCTGCGCCTTAGCTCCCTTGATGTGCACTGTGTTAGCTGTTTTGAAATCAGCAATTCTTGAATGTCATATTCGTAACCAAGTGCACCTGGTACATGATGATACAACGAGACAGTTCTACGGCTAGTCCTTTTTGTTGTTAAATAGTAATTAATATTTTGCGCTTACCAAGGATCATACGCTATACTGTCTTCTTCGTACGTGAAACACGATAGTCACGTTCTAGCCGATTTAACTGAAGACAGCGCTGACAGCATGGCGACGTGTGTAGGCGTTGAAATTCTACAGCGGTAGCTGAAACAGTGTAGCTCATTCAAAGTGATTATATTGTGTGAGACCTGAACAAAAACAATTATCCCTGGAGGTGAGTCTTTGGAAGTCAATCATCCTCCAGTTACAGTCTACATTAGGCTACATACTCCTGTGTGATTCAATTTTAATCTGTCAATGGGATGAGCTGTGACTAACATCATGAAGTTGCCGTTGAGGGCACTTTATACCTTATCTGCCACTCCTTCAGTTGATAGCGGAGCTAATAAATTTCAACAAACACTAAGGTTCTTTCTGAAAGTTGACCTTGACATCTTATTATATAGCTCTGCCTTCAAATACGTACAGCGTTCAGAGACAGGCAGCAAATCTTTTTTGGAGAGCATTTAATTCATTAATGCCAGCCGAAATGAACTATTGTCCAAAATTTGGCGTTGGGAAAGTTACAAGTGACTCAGCCAATGAAGTCTTCCATTGGTTAGTGTGCTGAATCACAAAAATCACGCCATGCGAAGAATGTCTTAATGCCACGGTATATGTTTATACTTAGTACTGGAGTTCCCCTTATAATACAACCCCGCAACCCTACATGAAACAGTAGCAATATCACTGTCTTACCACAATAATCCATGACACAACACCCACCCTCCTGAACTTTAGGAAAAATTAAGTCTTCATGACACAATGCTTTCATGAGTGCTAACAAAATTTAATGTCACTGCTGAAGGATGTATGCTGATCCTATAAAAACAAGGCAGTCAAATTACTTTACATTTACAATATAACAAGGCTTTACACGTACAAGTATCCTTGATGTACTGCTGGGTTCATGTTACTAGAAAATGCTATATCATAGTTCACTACTCAAGATACTGAACCTATGGCAATCTCTTTGTATGCAAAGTTTACTGCTTGTTTGACAAAATGGTAATTTTGGTGACCTTTAGCAGTCCTACAATTGATAATCATTCCCCATTATTGATGATATCCAATAGTTCATTTCTTTCAAAATACTGCTGCTCAGATTTAAACGTTCCTTTTCGCGGTCTTTATTTCATATTTAGTCTTCCATTAACCCTAATGAATAATTAAAATTTCCAAAGAATGTACTGAGAGAGAGAGAGAGAGAGAGAGAGAGAGAGAGAGAGAGAGAGAGAGAGAGAGAGAGAGAGAGCAAACGTCTTGCAAAAACGAAAAAATATTCATAAGTACCACTGAGGGCGATGAACACTATTCAATAACACCAAAACTTCACATTGTGAATGCAGATGTCTATGTTTTGGCTTTCTAAAGTTCATCTGAAATCATGTACCTGAAGTCTTTCGTACTTCCAAAAGACAGTCTTTTTCCTCTCAGCAATATTTGCGGAACACTGGCAAAATTCTTCTCATTGTCTACTGTTTCCACATTTCTCCTTGTGGCTGAAGTAAATACTAATATCACTAAAATGCCGTTGTGAGATCAGTTTTAAGCAAGCTATACATCATAAAATTTCCACCTCTATGTGACAAATTGTGAAAGCATTGGTGATTACACCGGCAGAGGTAATGTCTGATGGTGAATAAATATTTGAAGGAAATGCAGCAAATGCACAGACATTCTTTTATTATAGTAATATATTTCAAAGGCTAGTACATCAGAAATTATTGCACAAACATCTTTCATTGTTAGTCACTTTTAAACAAGTGTCACGGCATGGTTAAGGTAGGGTGTAGGCTATATTACATTCATGTCTGTACTTTATGGTGTAGACTTAAAAGATTTGATGTATTGTTTTGTATGTAGGAAAATAGAAGATTACAATTTTAAATTGCAATATGTATTTTTCAAAGATAGATTTTAAAAAGGAATCATCCTCTGTAACCCAGTTATTCAGTTATTGGTTTTAAAATATACATCAATAGAGAATACCATGCCATTTTAAGTTGTCCTGTCAATTTGGAGATCTCATTCAGTGTCTGAAATTCAAGCGATTCATCAGCATTGTCTCTCAAAATTCTGTAATGTCATGAAAATTTCACTGATAAAAAATTGTAGCTCTGTGACTGTGCAATGCAGAGGTGGCTGATGATTCCATCCAGTTATTCTGTCATCGTTGGTGTTGTCTCCTTTCTTTGGTGTCTTTATCAACAATAGCTGCATTCAGTGCTATCTTAGCTTCTTCAAATTTAGGATCCTGATGAAGTGTCTCTTTAAAGTCTTTGATAGCTTCATCAAATCGACCTGTAAATACAGGAATACAAAACATGACATCTTACTGATAATTCATTTAATAGTTTGCTGTCTGTTGCTAAAGTGATGTCAAATCATTGTCTAGTTCAAGCCTCAGACATCATTGCAGAAATCAACATCATGTGATACATATTCCGTATTATACCATACCAGTATGCTGATAGCACACATGCAGCAATCTGATTGGTTGAGACGTGAAAAGAACCGTGGTATATTCGCGATATACCACGCATGGTTGGCACACACACAAACTCTTGGCAAGTGCAAAAATCCTTTTTTGACGTTTCATCCCAGAATTTCAATATACTATTATGATATAATAGCAATAAAGCACACCCAGTGATGGTATACCATTCGATTGTGAACTGATCAAAATCTCGAGTATACCATTGCTGGGCGTGCTTTATTGCTGTAAGGGACATAAGCTGTAACTTGTGGCAAGTTTTTCAGTATTCTGCTTCTGTATATCAACTACGGTGTCTGACCCTAATCCGTTTGTCATGCTGAAATTTCGAGTATCCTTTTTGTCAACACAGCTTGTATGTGTCTAGTGATGATTGTTTATTGTTTACAAATGAATTCTAGTCCGGACTTGAATACAATTTTCAACAATAACAATGAAGACTATACTCATGTATGTCGTGTTGATATGCTTAATACTTGGCACTAAATTACAGTTTAGGGATTCAATGCAGAAAGTGTAGGGAAACCACAAAACAAAAGTTCTGAAAAAAATAGCCAAAAGATACAGCTTATGGAGCTTTAAGCATAGTATCGAAAAGACAATGTATAGGGTATCTATCTCTGAGCTTTTCAAACACTTCAAGAATTTGTCAGAGAAAATTAGCAAATTCACTGTGTTTAGGTGGGATAACATAGCCATATTATGTAAATCTCTGGCATTATTACCAACACTATAACTGTAATTCATTCATTGTTTCAAACACCTACCATTCAAAAATATTAATATTTCTCCTGTGTTTATTTCATGCTAAATTTATACCCAAGGTTTTAACACTGTGCCATTCTACTGACTTACATGCACACTGTTATATTATTTGCATTAATATGGAAATACCTCCAGTGTTTAAAGGCTCAGTAGCTGTGATTTTTGATGACTTTTTGCATTTTGTCAGTTGCAAGTTATTGTTCAATTTCTCCAAACATGTTTAAACAACTACTGCTTAGCTTATAAACACAGCATCTGTATGTGTAGAGTACACTGTTATTGTTTACAAAATTCAATTGTCAACAATAACAATGCAGTCTACACATGTAAAGGCTGAGTTGACTAGCTGAATACTGTGTATCTCAACATGCTTTGGGGAGTAGAACAAGAACCTGCAACTGATATACAAAACAAAAAACAGCGAAACAATCATCAACACCTACATAAAAGTTGTGCTGTCCTTGTTTAACTAAGGGATTTACCATTAGGCCATGGAAGTAAGTTAGTCAGGATGTGGAAAATTCTTACATTTGTTGAATGCTTTTTTAGATTTCACACAACAAGCATATCATTTTTTCCTTCATCCTTTGACTTTATCAGCCGACCTTCGAGGGAATTTTTTAACATCAGTACTGCTGCCAAGAAATCTTTCTTACAAAATCTGCTGATATTTTCTATTAATTACCATCCCTCTGAAAACCTAATGGTTCATCTCCAACTTGACTTTAAAATAACAAATGAAGCTGGTAGGAAAAGTGTTAACAATTGTCTGGTATTTTTGTCTGCATTTGTTTACTTCTTGTGCATTTTCTCAGAAATTGAAGCAAAAGTTTGGCCATCTACACAATCTATCTGTTAACAAAAATCTCTGAATGTTGACATGTTGGTAGTATTCTTCTATAATGAAGTACAATAATTACTTCATGGAAAAATGACATGTCATTAACAAAGGACTGTAAAAGTCAAAGATTCCAGAAGATTTACTGAAATGAATGTACTCACTAAGTCTATAATGTATCTGTCCTCTGTTGTAGTATGATACTGTCAGATCTTTTTGGAGTTTAATGGCTTCAGTGTAGTCTTGGACTGCTCGTACAAATTCCACTTGCAGGTATCTCAGTTGACCTCTGTTGTTGTGTGCTAAGGCAAGCTGTTTGGCACTGTGAAAATTATACACAGGTAAATGGGTTGAAGAAAAGTAGTTGTGTATTGTAAAGTGATGTATGGTTTTATTCATAGTGATATTGCATCAGCAGGAAAGTTACATTGATGTACTTTGTAATTCTGTTAATGACTGTCTTTGCTAATCATCTTGTCTTGTCTTGTCTTTGAAATTGTACACAGATACTTAGGAATTGTTACCAAACCTGTTTGTTTTTGAAGAAAATAGATATATGGACTGGTACGCCATAAATGTGGGATTTTGATTCACAAGTAACCATTTCAAAATGTCATTTCTTGCTCAGCATGCTCTTGATTCTCTGGTGTACACTCTATGTGAGGCCAACAAAGGATTTTACACATGATAAACTGCATAGCTAAGGCAGTCTTTCGTGCTGAGTTATGCCAAGTCTCTACTTGTTGATGTTACAAGTACAGGCTCAGGGCTATATTGTGTAGTTGTGTATCCATAAAAACACCCCAGTACTAGTATGTTTTCTAAATGTGTTTGTATTGGGTCCTGCATTCAAATACCAGGAGTCACATTAACAAAGTCTAAAATACATTTGAGTGTTTTTCACTTGACAGGTCCATAGACTCATCGTAACACAGCGATATAAATATGCGACACTTGTAGGAGAAACTATTTACAGCGTGAATACTCACACATCTTCATTAAGGCCTGTTCGGTTTAACTTCACGGCATACCCGGAAGTGACTTGCTCAATGAATTTCGTGTACTCTTGTTCAGCCTCTAAGATCTTTCCAGAATCAGCCAAGTTCTCTGCCTTTTCAAACACAGTCCATTGTGAACTGGTTTCTTCACTTGCCATGGTTCGAATCTGATTTGGAAACAGGTTCAAAGCAGGAACGACTCACTTGCCAACTTATGACAAGGCTACGACTCTACGCCTTCGGCCATTGATGACGGTGACACAGACTGACCTAGGTTAAAGGTCACTATAAATAACACCATGCCGTTGGTGGCGCACTCATATGCGCTCACCACGGCAGGCTGGCGGCATAGCAGGCTAAACATACGGTCCCTCGTGACATAGGCTGGTAGCACTGTGTTTTGTTCTCATTGCTACTTCACAATTTCATTCAAACTATGATATTTTAAAAGTCACGTACTTTGTATATCACGTGTTTGTTGTCAACTTCATATCTCGCAAGTTATGAGTTGCCCATCCAGTGTACAGGATACTACATGTACTATATACATGTAAATCTTAATATCATCGATGGGGCTTGGAAAAAATAACCTTTTTGAAATTAACGTGAATGGATTATCGCCATATTCCCTAGTTCCCAATACAATGTCACGTCTACTTATCTTCTAAAATGTTAGTTTTCCATATTAGCATTTTTATGCTCGTGAGCAGTTTCCATTGATTAAGGCGTTGACACATCATCCATATAGTGTGGCTTATCTATTGTTACATGGGGTTCAACTTGGTGGAAACTTCATGTTAATAACCAAACTTACTGAAGACTACCATCCACAATAACACAAGGCCCATAGAGATACTTGAATCGATATCATACACACTCAATAGATTTATCCATTGAGGATTCAATGAGAATGTGGTCAAGTAAGTTTTACTTTTTTCCGCATTACCACTATAGATTGTCTTTTAACTTTCCAATATCCAACATCTGCTAAATGAAACAAATTACAGACATCAGCACAACGGAAACTCAGTCAAACTCTTCTAACATCTAATTATACAAGAGTTATAAATAACTTTTGAAAATTCATGTACATAGCTTTTAAATTCAGAAAAGGTGCGTTGAATTGTAATAATTTGTAAGGATAGGTGATTTCAAGATTTGCTTTCTTTTACTTGCCATCGGGCAATGGTCTAAATTATTAAAGGTATAAGTAGAAAAAGGCGCTGAAATTCCAACCAATGATGTTACAATCAATCTGACTAGCTTCATCTTGATGTCCGTTGGGGGCGCACTAGTAATGTGCTCAAATCAAGTCAGTCTCAAATAGATATAGTATATCGTCAGTTTTTACAGATAGCGCCGTCAGAGTCAGCCAACTCCTTTTAGATTGTGTAGAAGTACTTTCCAACAACTTCTCTACAAAAGAAATGCTGCTTCTCTATGCACTTTTGGTTTTTTGAAATTGTTTGGTTTTGTGAGCTGTACTAGTGTACAATAAAAGAAGACAGACAAAAATTAGGGTTAACAGGTGGCGAACTCTTTATTGATAGCATTGAAGGACAGGCAATGCTTGGCTGAGGTATATCCAAAACAGGTACTGTGCAAAAGTAAAGGAAAAATGAAATTTTTGGGTGGTTTTTCGATAATTTCATTTTCCTGATTTTCTATGTTTATTTGTCCTTTTTATTAAATTTGAATCGAATTGGTACTTTTTACATTATTTTTGCATATATAAAAATATTTTCATGCATTTTTTATATACTGGAATATTTTTATATTCTAAATGTAAAGTACTTTTTATTTGATTTTTGCGTTTATAAATATTTTTTGTGCTCTTTTTTCAATTATTAGATTTTTTTAAATTTTGAATTCAATTCGTACTTTTTCTTTGAGTTTTGCATACATAGATATATTTTGTATTTTTGTAATTAGATTTTAGAATTTTTACTTGAATATTCATTGTTGTTTTAGGATTTTTTGTTTCTTTCCAATGTTTGTGTTTTTTTTGCTTTTTATTTTATGTTAATTTTTTTAAAGTTTTGAATTAGATTTTTTGGTCATTTTTGCAAAGTAACCTGTCTGGATAAGACCCTAACAACCCTATGCATCGGATACTGGTTCTTCATTTCTGTTTGGCCTGCCTGTAACGTTGTTGATAGCACTAGCCAATCTTGTTCGCATTTGTTGCACTGAAAGATAAAAAAACACCTCTTCATGGTCTGTCTACTCAAACAGAGATGCATTTTATTTCTCTTTCAGACATTTTATGAGAAAACTACAAAAAAGTGAAGCGAGGCCAGCATACGGAAGGTGTTCTTCTTGAGACAATATTCAGAGAGAGATGTAGTCATGGAATAACACTGATTTTGTGAATAATCAAGAAGAGATTGATGATATCAATGTTTCATTTAGTTTAGATATCCATCCACGGCAAAATCAAAGCTTTGCTTGTTATTTTGCGTGTCATTCTGGCAATTTCTTGAATACACTGCAAAAGACCATGACGAACTGCATGCATGACAAGAACACTTTATTCATGGCGTTATTCGACGTCTTGTGGTCCTTGTTAAAGTGAGTGATTTTCAGTGAGACATAAAATATCCTAGTAAGTATATATGATCGTGGCCAGGACAAATACTGGCGAGTTACAAGAACTAACTTTATCAAATTTAGCGTAATGCGCAGACTCCAAGTGTGGCGTTAGCCTACAGTATCACATTTATTCAACTGTTTATTGATTGTACAAGGTGAAATATTCTCACTCATTTAACTACAATATTTCAATATTAAATAAAAATGGCATGTGTGAGATGCTGTTACAACGACGTTTTCTATCTAAATCACCGATTTGAATCAGTTTGTGTCTATCGCCACTAGGACTTGTTACGTCTTGAACCAACAAACCTTTATGCACGCAAAGCTAATTATTTGGACTTTTGCCATGAAATTATAACGCAAGAAACTTTGAATTTTCGCTCACCTCCTTGCCTGCCCAATCTCAATGCCAATCTTATCCGTGTAAAACAACTGATCTCTGACTGGTTTCTTGTGTGGTCTTCAGTCGACATATTAAGTCTGACATACGGGATTTGCCCTAAATGAAAAACGAAAATATCGTCACGTGGTCGAGTCAAACTTCATATAGCGGTAAGGAAATTACAAACTGCAATTTAAGGTAGTATGCAAATCGAAAGGGAAAGACTTAAACTTTTTCGCAAACTTTCCTCAGGGACTCTTTCAACCATTCTCTTTGAAAATCAAGAACACAAATCGGGAGTCACCGTGCAAATTTTGGTACTAGAGAAACAAATTACCCAAGATTTACCGATATTTGAAATTCAAAATGGCCGCCATCTCCGTGTTAACTCCATAGAGAAAAATATAATATTCGATTTTCAAAAAAACTAAGACAGTGAAAGTTTTCCTTACTCCATGATCTTCAAAATGATCCCAAACAAGTAGTATATGAGAAAAGAATTGAAAAAGTTTGAGAGTCTAAACACCTGTCCACGAGATGACGAGATGTCGACATTCTTATATCGCGACTGACCTGCCTGCCTACGAGATGTAAATCTAACTGCCATCCACGACAGGAAGGTCACACGGTTGCCTTGGCTGCCATCTTCACTGCTTAAGCTGATGTCATCACTCTGAGGGTGTGCTAAGAAAAGAAAATATCGGCAGCTTTATTAAAACATCAAACTTATCAACACTTTGTTCAGTGTGACTCGTAAATGTAAAATGACGGAAATTCGGAAGACGGATATAGTTAGTTAGAGTTGATGATATCAGAAAAATTCGATAAAACGAAAAGAGGAAAGAGAACACGCAAGTATGAGTACATGCCGCCAAGATTACATGATTTGGGGGACTGGTTCATACACATAGGAAACAGTAAAACGGTATGGCTAGGTCACTGTATATATATCTCACCAGATATCAAAGTTTCTTCGGACACCTTCTGATTCACTGCCTTGCTGGCATCTCCTTCAGAATCTGTGGTAAAAAGTTCCAACGAATAAAGAATATTCAATTTCATAAATTTAATTGCCATGGAATCCAAATTAAAACTAATAGCAAAACTTACTGGTAAACGACGATGCGTAATGAGATATTTTTGATAACAAATCTGGTTTCTATCAAACGCTAATCTTTACTATTGAATATTTGATTTAAGTAAAATCAATGTCCTCATTTACGTCTTCAAAACTAAAGTCTGTCAAAAGTATTTTTAATGTTTGCCTTTCATTGTAGTTTACAACGAACAAATTGTTACCAAATGATGGATAAATGTGTTTCATTACTACTTTGCGTCAAAGTTTCATCATATCTGTTGATGCAATATCCCTTTCTATCAGAAAACAAACATAGAAACGACAGTACAATATCAACGGAGTTAAATTGAAGGGGGCCAGGTGTAAAGATTTACAGACCTACAACATTCAACACGGGGTCTTCTTCTGTCTCCTGGCTGTTATTATCCATGAGAGCTGAGGATGAAACGTTATTGATCATTCATTAAATTTTATCCGCATCGAATCTTATACGTCTGGGCAGTCAAAGATGTTACTGTGGGTCCATAGCTGTGGTGTCTTCGGACGGGATTTCTGCCTTTTACGGGCTGGTTTGACTTTTACGATTTTTAACCCCGCCAAATCGTAAAAGTCAAAACCAGCCCATAAAAGGCAGAAATCCCGTCCGAAAACACCACAGCTATGGACCCACAGCTATCAAAGAAGAAAATATTTTACGCACAGATCACAAAAATGTCCTTATTTTCGAACTTACTAGCGCAGTCAACTGTCATCCTTAATCAACTGTCTGAAGTAGTAAAACATGTTTGAAATTGTGACAGATTGTAGAAAGCTTACGGGTTCATAATGACACTTAAGGTAGTTCGTCTCTCAAAATTGAAAGACCTAAACTTTTGCTCAAATTTTTACTCAAGAAAACTTTAAATCATTCCCTTTTAAATCAAGAATAAAATCAGGTGTCATAGCGCAAACTGTTGTACCAGTGACAAATAAATACCCAATATTTACCGACTCTAGAAATTAACAATGACCGACATCCTTGTGTTAACTCAACGGGGAAAATTGAAAAGTTTAGTTATTAATGAGCTTCTAAATGATCCCCACAAGTATTACAGAGTTGAAATTTCTGTCTCCGAGGAACGTTCTACATTTAAGTGACATCAATCATTTGAAATTTAACTATTGGAAGCATACACAGATATAACCATTTGATAGAGAAAGAGAAGTACAATTAATATATTAGACAACTATTCGCCATACATATACTTCACATTCGTTTATTATGATAATGCTTGATGTATATTATTTCAAATACAGTGTGTAATTTATTCAAAGAAATAAACAAACTCACCGACATCGACACGCTCTAGGTTTGAGTCACTGCTGCCTCCGGTGTTGATAGAGCCTCTTGGACTGTCTTCGTTACAGTTGACGTCTTGCAGGGGTAGAAGAGTCACAAATGAGATAGTTGATCTCAGTTAGCAAAACTTACATTTACAAACTGTATTTTGTTCGATTGCGAAATTTTGCCGAATTCCAGGGACCGCAGAGGAGAAGTATCGATCCCCACTGTCTATTATATTAAACCTTTGTCAATAGCAGTGAATTTTGAGACGTTGTCCCTAGATTATTACCGATGATGTATCCAATTATCAAGTATTGTGGCCTCAGATGTTTTCGACTTCTACAAATTCACTGGCATCACCAAACTATAAAATAATAGCAATAATGTACCTCATACGGGTCCATGATGGACGAAAGCAAACTTTGCACTCCATAATGTACTGGACTTTGCATCGTACATTATGTCGTGTATAGTTCGCTTTCGTCCAGTATGGGCCAGGAGAGAGTACATTATTAGGTACAGTATTGGCACTGATTGTTATCACTACGTCGTATTTTTATAGATACTAGTAATAAATGCACATTCATATCGACTGATCAGCATATGTTAATAGCGCGGTCTGTCCACGATGAAAGCTTGACTTACTTGACAGAGCTCTAGCCAGATGGCTTTCACTGGCAGCAGTGTAATCAGGCCAAGTGTAACTAGCATGACGAATGGCGGCGACCCAATCGTCTCGGCTTGTACTTCTGAAAACAACACGTTTGCCCTGTATAAGAAAGTTACGCGAGTTGTGAGGTCACTAATATCATCATACGGATCCGTAGTATCTCCAAAAAACTGCCTCTCTCCTTATTTTGATCTTTAGGAATATAACTAATTTCACATCCGAGACTTTACACTAACGTTTATTTAACAGGATAAGGGGACGTACGTACATGACAATGAGGTGAAATCCTTTGATGGAATTCAGTGTGAATACTGATATTTGTTTTGTTTCAAATTCGCATACCTGTATTTCTCTTTTGGTTGGTGTCACTCATAAATTCGATCCTTAATCGTGACATACATCTTGCATATGTCTTATGTCTTACCTCACCGCCTTTCGGTACCAGGGCAAAGCCCCGGTTTGGTGATTCAACGGGGCTGTCGGAAATGAAGTACATCTGGATGTTGTAAGACGTTACCTTCTTGGCTTCTCGCTGCGATATGTTCAGAGGATCCCTAAGTTTACACTAAAAATATAATAATTTCGGAGTGTCTATTACCACGCGCGTGGCAATAGCCAAGTTGGCTATTGCCACGCGCGTGGCAATAGCTAAGTATAAGGTGGCTATTGACACGCTAAGATTTTTTCAGAGACAGATTTTGTCAACTGTTGAAGTAAACTTTTCCAGTTTGTGTAGAAATTAGCTCAAGTAAGTGTAATTGTATATTTCTGCCACGATTCACCTTGCGCTCGGGAAGTTGGTCTGATGGTCGACGAAGCTTGGGGACGACCGGTCGTGTGCAGTCTCTGTGATCAAATGCAAGCCCTGCGATTGACAGTATACAGCATGCTCATTCATGCACCATGACAAAAGATGCCATTTAAAAAGAACTTGTCTGGAAAGCAACTCAAAATTTACTCATTTTAACCCAAGAGAAATTGTTTCGGGGGCTGACCTGCCGCAAACGTCTGTCTATGACCTTTGACCACGTGACCTATCTGTCAGAGACGTCATCACGTCAACGAACTAAGTGCATGCTGTCCGCGACGTCAGAACTTTCGAATGGAGGCCCCAGTGAATGTTTAATTTCGATTTTTCTGTGGCATGAAAGTTTTTATAGTGACTCCTGGTTTTAATTTTTTGATTTGGTAAGAAACGGGGTGGACAACTGGTGACATTTGTTAGAGAAAAAGTTTAGTCTCATTTTCCATGTAACACAAGTTATGCCAAGCATGATTGAAGCCGATTGAAGCCATACTACGCGTATAGCTATGTGAAGTGAATGGTCGAGCTCCAGATTGGCAACGACAATAAAGACTAGTCCCAAAAACTTTGCGAATCGTTCTTTTTCCCTGAAAACATGTGCGAGGCAAAGATCGCTGATGACAAACGATGATGAATACTCAGAGATCAATGGATGTAGTCCGTTGCGCGTTTTCATTAGACGTGACGGTCGGTCATGTTTTACTTCTGATGCCGAGCAACAGATTACGTTTGATTTACCGAATTATCAGCAAAAAAATATGGATTCAGGACGTGAACCATTGAGAGAGTCAATTATAGGTCAAAAAAACATCTCAGAATTATCGTTCAAAACCATGGCGTGGCAATAGCCAGGTTGTCTATTGCCACGCGCGTGGCAATAGACAACCTGGCTATTGCCACGCGCGTGGCAATAGACAACTTGGCTATTGACACGCGCGTGGCAATAGCCTCGGCCTAATAATTTAGTACAAAATTATCTGACTTATACACAAACTAATTGATGACTATGACAGCGAAGAAAATGAGTTTGTGAACAGTCAGTATTCCTGCATATGAATTAAAAGATATAACGGGGTTACTTGTAATAAAGGCAATATCATCATCATCATCATCATCATCATCATCATCATCATCATCGGCAGCAGTAGTAGAAGCAGCGTCGTTTGGATAATGGTGCCGTCGTCATCATGATGAGATTCTTTCATGCATGTATAATGACATGTGTTCCTCTCCCTTCTCTGCTTGCATCTTAATATATTAGAGCAGAAATTTACACTCTATTTCAGAAACTAACCTTAGAAATCAACAAGGTCGAAGGTTGGACAATATAAGCTTGTCGGGGAGACCAGCTGTTTTTCCCCTTCTTACACACTTTACCACTTTTCAGCAAAACGATTTCATCTTCCTGAAAAAAATTAAACAAGGAGGCAAAATTGTCAACACGAATATAATTCGATCAAGCGACCGCGATGAATGTCATTTGATTAAAGGACATTGGTATGAGCAATACTACAGGAGCATTGAATAATCCTGCGACAAAGGATTAAATGTCAATAAATATAAGTGGGTGATTTCTGATGTTGAATTCTACGAGAAAATAAGGTCAACAGAAGCCAATTGGGATAATTAATAAGAAAAAAGAAAAAAGGAAATATAGTGAAATAATATAAACAATAGAAAATAAGAATAAAAAAACACATGTTTAATATCATATATCAAACAAGAAAAAAAATTGGATAGTGCAAAACGATAGTGGAGAAAAATTCGACGAAAAGTCTATGCTCAGGAGATGTTCATCTATCTTCATGTTCCTACAAGTTTGCCGTTTGTACGTATCAGATATTCGACAGCCTGTTCTGTGTAATATTAATACATTCCTTTCAGTTACGTGTGCACGAGTCCATGTGAGAGATCGCAAGAAATTGTACGGTTACACCCAGAGAATGAATGGCGTCTCCAAAACGTATGGAGATAATTATGCAGCCATTGCATTGGCCAAACGGTTCACTATAAAATAATATGTTTCCCATCTTTAAGATAGACAGCGACGTTGCTGTTCTTAGATTTAATAACATTTACATAGCCCGAACCACGTGATACAGAAATCACCTTAAATATTCGTTATTTATACGATGTAATTAATTTAGATGAATTAAAACAAATTAAGTAGAAATGAAATTATGCACTAGCATATCGTTTGAGAATTTTCAACGTCTGCTTTTAGGCCTAATCGTACGAGTTCATACCCGTCATATTTTATAACCTTCTGAAAAGATTCAAAATTTGTTATAAACAACAAGTAAATGACAAGATAGTAAAGTTACTCACTTTTGCCATGTTGTATTTGACAATTTATGGTGTATTGTATCTTCTTTCTCAAAAATCACTCTTGGTGTACTGTCACTTGATGTTTGTGGAGTTACCGCGCTTGAGTTTAGGAAAAATAATGACATTCATCAACACACAGATTGTGTCACAGAGTATTTCGTCACACTATTGTCGACGCGCACGTTACGTCACGACGCGCGCGTAGCAGTATGGGAAGAATGTTCGGTAAGTGAGAGAGCGTGAAGTCAAGTTGACGCAAAGACAGGGGGATTTTTAGAGTTTATCGTTCACATTCCAAGAAATCGACTTCCATTTTGGGAGTGTATCCAGATTATTTTTTCAGTTTTTGCCCAATTTTTTTCAGTGTTTCCCCCTTTTTAATATCAGAAATATCGCGGAAATTCTTTTTCAACGAAATAACATTACTGAGGTAGAACACAGGCAAATTAAAAAATGGTTGTGTCCTCGTCAAATACATATACGCAGTCCTAAATATCAAATTTGAAACGGTTAATTAGTAAAAGCGAAACTACAAGCTTTGAACGGGGAAAAGATTGGCCTTTTTGAAACCAACATGATGGAATTTACACATACGTACTTTGGTCACTTATGCCTGGTTTCGTGTAGTTAATAGTTATTGTTTGTTAAAGTATTTATTTGCTCAACATTTAACATTTGTGATAGTAAAATATACTTTATCAAATAACCATTTTTGTAAATACAATGCATTTTATGCATTTATATATTTGTTCACCAAAACGTGTGTCAAAGAGGACAGAGAAAATTACAAGACGATGGAAACAAAAATTGAAAGTAGGGATTAAATTTACATTTGGTTGAAAGATACAAAGAATCTCTATCGTCCAGATATTTTTGGACTATGACAAGATTTTCTCGCAATAAAAGATGAGTTTGTTATCGAGGCAGTCCAATGTTTTGTATACTTTGTAGAATTAGCTTTCTTAACATATTTCTCAATAATCCGTTCCCTATAGAATAGAGAGTAGATGTTTCTCATGCTTGATCAGGCAAGTATAAAACTTACTCATTTAGTAATGATAGTCTATATACTCGGTATACATATATATATCAAATTGTACCATTTTTTAACAATTGTACCGTTCTTAATCTACAGTGTTTTTCACTTTTCTATTATTTATTGTATCATTTCATACTGCACTAAATGATTCAGTCCATTTTCCAAAAAAAATGAGTAGCCTCTGTCTTTTTTCCACATTTTGAGCAACTTCCATTGTAGCTTTCAATTTCAATTTTTGGGTGACACCCTCTGATTTCTCCTACCCCAAGGCCGTAAATAATGACAGCTACCTAATGACTTAGACAAGCATAAGCTTACGGTATTAAAATGCATTTACCAATTGTCCGACACTATCAATATACAAGTTCAATAGACAAGTTCAAATAAAACGCCCTTTGTGATTTTATCGTTACAACTTGAAATTACAACACTTTGCATTCTCTTGAGTCAGCAGTAGCCTTACTTCGCCAATAAAGTAGAGGGCGCTTTGAAAGTGTCTGAAACTTTTGCCCAAACTTTCTAAATGAAACTCCAGGCCATTCTCTCGTGATCATGAATAAAAATCAGAGGGTAACCGTGCAAATTTTGTATCATAATCTCCTGACCTCCTCTCTGAGCCCCCGTTTCTGTACGAAGCGACCCCTCTGAGTTCCTGCTGCTCCTTGAATGCTGACGCTTTGCGTCATTAAGTGCCTTTCACCGTTGACTGTTTAACAAACTAGAGCAAAACGTACATCAGAGAAACGAGAAATTCTCTGTTGGCCTTCAGCCATGATAATGTGTCCACGGACGGCACTTTGCATTGCTCCCAGATCACCTAGTGACCCGCGGCTGCAATTATTTCTACCTTAATATCAATACGATCAAACTCCTTCAACCGCTGATATACATCGATTGCGGATCTTAGCGAGGATAGCTACGGGTTCGTAACATACACTGTGCTCAGAGTTGGCAAGAAGGAAAAAAGATACACAGAGTCAGTCGAAGGGTATATAACAACATAACTAAAGGTGAGAAATAACAGACATTGACTGTTGGTCATTCTGTTACCAAGTGCAAATCCAGCTAACCAAACCTTGCCATTTGCTCATATATAACGCTAAAAATATAACGCTAAAAATTAAACATTTGTTTCCCTTCGAACATGTAGCCTACATAAACAATTCTGAGAGCCCTTTCACATTTTTGTTGAATTATTATTTTTTCCGAGCGGGCGTGACAAAAACCGCGACTTTATTTTTTATAAACGCGTGCAATTATGATAAACAAAATCTTTTCTTGGTTGATCTCCACGACAAAACTGTACATGTCTGTGAATTTCAAGTTCACGGGATATTGTTAGCGCTTGATATGGCTAATATGTACATTAACATAGCTTTACCCTCTGGAAGAGAAACCAAACCAGCAAGACATTCTGACACAAATATTGTTTGGTCATACATATATTCAAAATTTTTGGGTGGAACATTACAGGCCTAGGTTTATTTTCTTAAATGTATTGGTACCGTCCAGGCTATGATGACCCACGGAACCAGTATCTGAGATGATCGGATTTGTCGGAAAACAACTTAAAATAGTTGTCATTACAAGTTGCGTGCTAGACAATTTATTTTCAGGAGTCAGGACTCTATTTCCACTCTATAAACCTCCACGTGCTGGCATGCAACTGTTGCCACAGAGAGGCCAGTGGTTCATGACGATGGTCTTCATCATTCATGGTCGGGTTGACGGATCGTCATCTACTATAATATGAATTCTTCACCGATTATTGAAAGGTTGGGGGTTCATCGGAACTGCGCATGTGTGTGACCTTCTTGTCGACTAATTTGTTTCATGCACGATATCTAGATTTATCACGTCAACATAGATGCAACTAACATTTAAATTTTATACGATGTACATATTATGACACACATGTTGTAACCTTCATCAATCGCCAAAGTACCATAGATACAGGGTTTATATTTCAATGGGTCCCATACGACTCCGACTCCCTAGTAGTTCCACCCTCCCTTTCATATATTCAAGTAAAGGCGAATAACAAATGTGTGAGTCGTAAAAATGACAGAAGAAAATGTGCTTGTAAATTGCATGATGAAATAAATTGCAATTGGACGGCTAGCCACATGGCTAATTTATACGGCGTTCTTCACCACCACCACCACCACCATCATCGTCGTCGTCGTCGTCGATGTCACTATCACCACAACCGCTGTAAACGTTAGTACTACTGTCATTGGAGTTGTCATCCCGTTTTTCTCAGAGATGGTTAATCTATGACTGTATAAAATGCATCGTATGCCAACCAAGACATTCACAACAAAAGTTCTGATAATAATATTTTTACACGGTTCCAACACAGATCTATCACCTTCTAATCTCTATTCCTAACGATGCATATAGTATGTCTTCTATTTTTATCTTGCAGTCTTCAGACCTGCGTGTTTTCATTTTCTTGATTATCTAAATGAATGTTCGTAATAGTACATCATATTGAGATAACAACATCCATGTTAATTTCTGAAATTTTATTGTGCGGAATTTGGTGTTGGCGGACTACGAATACCCATGCAAGATAAGAGGGAACGTCGCTCTGCTTTCTGTGTTTACAAGCATCGAGTCACAGGTCAGTATTTATTCGGCCTACAGGATTTATTCAAAAAGGTAATAACAACAAGGACAAAAAAATCTAGCCAGCCGTCTCCTACTTTTTATCGGGTCCTTGACCTTGAGAGAAATCACTGTCTCTCATGTTACGTGTCATTAAACAGACCCGGTGACTATTGTACGAACAGAACATGTTTAGCCCCACCACTGACCATTGTCATTTTGATAGTTAGTATTATTGTGTTCACAATGCGTGTATGGAGTTGCCTTGGTCAGTTTGCAAGCGCCATTCTACCAGTGTATTCCATTGTACATTGTTGTACACAGCACAATGACTAAACATCGCCTTACGTGATACCTCCAAGCTATTCAAATTACTTTCAATGCCTCCCTTCACCAGGTCAGTCACTTACTTTTCATAACATACACAGGACAAGGAATTTTGATGAAAATATATTTCTTCGTTTAAATTACCAGTTATAATTAGTTGCTTTTCCCTTCAATAGAGACAAGATGAACATTTCTCGCCTGTATTTGTCACTAACCAAATCCGAACTCAATTTGCTATCTGAATATATGGTTGAATTTGCAGAAAATAAATCATACATTGAGATAGCAAATTGAAGCTAAATAGTAACCTGGCAACCGCTATCCACCGAGTTTAAATCGTGTGACACAATAAATCAATAACAGTCTGCAAAACACAAATTTGTAGGATTGCAGTATTAGTACACCCAGTCAAAGGCAATTGTGTTGTCAATAAGAATAAGATTAAATTGGTCATTTTGTTTTAATTCAAAACGAACTTCCCCTGGAGAAGGAAAATGGTGCATCATGGTGATAACATATACAATTTTTGCAAACAATATATGGAAACACACTTTTGGATATGTCCCTTATCGAGGTGGCATGTTTCAAAGCGTACTTTTGATTAGTTCCGTCGATACTATTTAGTCAGCCAACATTCGACTGACAAAGCTGGTAAAACGTCTTTGTTCTTCATTGTAACGGCAGGCGCTTTGAAATGCTAAGAAACGCTCCAAAACGCCTCTGAATTATGCATATTTCTTATAAATAAACTGTAAGCAAATAAATGATGAAATAGTTTGCTTTCAGGGACGCTTAGTGACGTTAGAAACAGACCAAACAAGAAAATTTACATTTCTATTATCACTAAACTAGTTTTTCTTTGATATTTATCGATTTCAAGGGTCTATGATTTTATTTGAAACAAATTTGGTCATGTTCAAATTAGCATATGTTGGTTGAAATGAAGTATGTATAACACAGAATAATCCTTTCGTCAATGTGAAACCATTTTCTTCCCTTTACGCCGGAAAATAAAGTTGTAAAGAATGATAATGTTTTTAGCAATTTGAAAAGCGAAAATGTTAGGGTATAGACACAGGGCATTGAAAAGGGTTCATGGTTAGAGAAAAACAGATTTGTATTAATCGTTTGTAAGTCTGTTATTTTTTGCATGGATTGCTCATAACTCACTTATCTGTGTGACATGATGTCAAAATGTTCAGACTACTCGACACACAGACAACGCAAAAAAATAAGTACCGGACGAACAGTCAGCAGCGGAGCTAAATGAAAATCCTAGTGCCACCCTTGTCGCAATTAATAATGTAGTTCTATCGACATCTAAATTTAGTAGGCTTACTGTATCCAAGATACTCTTTAACAGGTAGCACTCTTAACAAAGTTCCAATCTCGTTTGCGTAAAAATAATGCACACATGATGATAGTCCCCATTGAATGATTAGAGATACAGCATTATCGATATGCCCCTTGCAGGTTGATAACCTCAAAATTACTCTTTTTACGTACGCATTAAAGACACAGGAATGTGCGCGTATGTGAGGTTATCTTTTGTTAATCAGTGTTTAATGATAAATAAATCATAATTGGTTATGAGGTGTTCATACACATGGAAACACATAGCAATAGGGGTGATGATGATTTATGTAACAGCCCAACACACTGATCTTAGTAACAACCCCCACAGTGTCTTTTGTCTCTCCATTTACACGACCAACACTGCATGGAGCGGAGTGCCTTTCACGTTGATAAGTGCGGATATTCAGTTGCTCAAGTTGGTATACCGTTCACCTTCGAGTACACTTTACTAACAACCTTGTTAGTCCACCAAGGACTGTAACTAGTACTTGCATGTCATTTTATGTAGAGACAGGAATTTGTTGAAGTGTTCGCGTGAACTTACAACTGCGAAGACCATGTCGTTCTCATACTACGAAAAAAGGTAAGTGTTCAAGAGCCGTTAGTTGCAAATATTGACATCAATTTTCGCGTAATTGAAACCAGCGAACGTTCACCTTGGTGTTATTGATATCATTACTAAAGAACGGAACAATGTGCAATTTTCAGTCCTTTTATTGGGTGACAATTTGTCATGGTTTGTGCTTATTTCCATTTCGTGTGCTTGACTGTGATTCGTAGTTTCACTAGGTGGTGAAATCACTGTCTGAGGTGACAGTGGTTTTATACAGATATCGGCAGGACTGCAAGACAGACTGGCGGTTAGCCCTTTCTGTTACCTCTCACTATCAACATATCAGACAGTATCGTTTCCATGTAACCATAACAACGCCTTTCACAGCTATACCGTCGCCAAAAATGTTGACAGACGATACTTCAACGTGTTTTTCACCATACTGACCGGCGGATTGTGTTTGGCAGAGCAGTGGCCAGACAATGGATGTGTATGTCCGCAGTGTACAATTAAATGCGACTGACACTTTGAACTGCCGCCAGGTAGACACGATAAAAAAAAAGCAGTGTCCACAGCTCATTACCCTCTGTGAATGTTTGTTATCTAGAAAGTGTAGTCTCACAGGATAAGTACACCGTGCAAAACACAAGGCTTCACAGTATGGTTCACTTTATTAAACACATTGATTACAAGAATGTCAACAAGAAGCCTACAGCTTCGTCATATATTATTAAGAACGCTTGTTTATTTTAATAGAATCAATGCACTGATCAATAGACTGGCGATTCTTTCGGTTACAGATGAATAATTCACCATACTTTATCCCCAGAATATTGATTTTGTTATTCGTTCTCTGTAGGTCTGCTGGTCACTGTAGAGATAGCGCTATTACCGCGGGCGACCTGGACGAAAGGGCAGTAGCGTAGTCTTGGTAACATAAATGCGTCGCAGCAGTATCTGACAGTTTCTGCTATTTGCCTTTGAGTTTAATCTGTCACCATGGCAGTACGTGCCGATGTTGTTGAAATGTCCGTGGAGAAGAAATTGCATCATGAGTTAGGTACATCAGTGATTGCTTCATTTCATACACAGCACGAGCGAATGAGTTATTTACAGTTATATGGGGAGTATCGTGGCATGACCCCTGGCATTTGCACGAGTTAGAATACATTGAATTGTGGCGTCGATAAACACGGAAAACGGCGGAAGGAATTGAATACGATCGATTTTAAAAGACACCATTCGAATTTTGAGAAAGTATATATTGATAGGACTGATGCAAATTTAAATGCCGCTTTGATCGAGATATCTTTTGAAATAATGAGAAATATTCTAACAATATGGTTTGTCACTTTGACCATCCTGCATAACTTTGGTGACCCTTGGTCAAGCCATTGATTCCTATCAATTTTAATAACTCTTCATTGGTTAGTTGATGAGCTCTTGAAAAGGCTTACAATGACAAACTACAGACAATAGATGCAGTATAGACGATGGTCAAATTAAAACACAGTAAAACCAATTCGTTACTGAAAAGAGATTGCACTTTACAACTCAATTATAGATTTGATAGTAGAGGATTGTAATAGTGAAGGATATAGGTAGCTATTAAAAAGATTAGCGCGTATGAAAACAGAACATTCTTATGTTTCCTGGAAGACTGCGGCAAACTTTGTAACGTAGACTTGTGAAGAATTCACATTGTCGTGAAGACTTTGTGTTGCTCCAGAAATGACGAAAAAACAATGATCTGATTATGCATACAGACGGTAACTTTAATTACATCTGTCCTAGAAAATGAGACACGCATACTTCAGGTATGTGGGGGATAAACACAACACCTTATCAAATAAATCGTCAGGGCTGTCGATACCAGAAGATATGTACTCGGATGTTGATTTATACAGCTGACAAATAAAATATTTAGAGCTGATCAGGATAAGACAACCTAGTTGTGCCAGGCATGGCGATGTATGACGGTATTTGTCCAGCAGAACAACATCCAAAGTAACAAGAAGTTGCACAATTGAGACTCTTAAAGGGCCCATCAAAACTTACATCTACGTACTGGTCCTTTAACAGTCTCAATTGTGCAACTTCGTGTTACTTTTAATAGAAACTTCAATTTCTCGATTATTCCCCAAAATTTTCAGCTTGTCAATTCAGCCACTGGCGAGCGAAGGGGGTCCGGACTTTTGGAAGTTTTAAATTCAATTTATGATACCCAGAATACCGACGCAGTCACTGTCTTTTACTGTAGAATGAAAGATATGCACAAATGTAACTAAATGACGATATGAAAAGCGTGCCAGGCATCAGATCAAAATGGTAGGCATAGCATAGCAACACTGCATTGCAAACAAACATAAAATTCTAGCTATGACAGAATCGGTAGTCAAGTCGAACCATGACTAAGGCGAGATTTACGTGCGATAAAACGATTCTGACTTTACAAAATGCAGGTGTTACTTATCTCAGACACGCACAAGGCAAACTTCAAAATAATACTCAGTACACAGACAAACAAGCGTAGAATTAGTCTCAGAGACAAAGAATGGAATTGTAAACAAACGCATTGTTCTGTTCACTAATATGCATCCGTACTGACCACCACACACTCGAGTTGTTCTCTCTAAAAACGTCATTACGATAGTAGCTCGGGGTTTCCTATTACGAATACGGACATTTTTGTTCGAATTAGTTCCAATACGACTATTAAAGGCACATTTTACCGAGCATTTCTAAGCCATCACTTATTTAATAATCGACGTCATCGTACAGTCTGAACCGCAGTACGTGTTTCACGAGAAAAACCATTAAAATTCAAGCAGCGTACTGAGTGTCTGGTTTAAAAGCGTAAACATGTCAACGTCGAGGAATATATGAAGGAACTGATAACATCAATCATCCGTTTCCATGGCAATGCTGCTAGAAAAAGACACAAGTCATTATTACTTGAATCCTTGTCGGGTTGATTATAGCCCAGTAAAATGCACCATACAGGGTTCGTATGCATTCGTTGCTAGGTGATTTAGTGCCTAATAATGTTCAATTTTGTCGAAGTTTATGGAACGGAAGGAGACTAAAATGGCCAATATGAGATCATTAAAGTCAGCATCCTCAGATGCATTAAAAGAACGTATAAGAAATAAATTTAATCTGTCAAAGATATAAAACACAGACATGTCTTTTCAATAAATTGCTGTTCATCACGTTGACTACAGATTATGAACGATCGCCGAGTCTGAGTCACAATATGGTTTCCATGCTGTGAACGCATGTCGTGTTCGCCTGACATACTGTCATTTATAGAAAGTCCTGCCTGTGCTATGTAATGAATATAAAACCAATTTCAGCCTATCACGCTCCACAGTAATGATGCATTGTGTGATTTTTTTAAGGAGAAATATAGCCCCGAACTACATTTTTTCGCGAATTTCGCTGCTTTTCTGTCGTTGAATATCTCCTTACGTATTCACTTCCATTTTGTAGCCAGTTTGTAGCCATTTTATATATGCAGTTATTGAAGTATTAAAGTAGATCAATTTTTTAATGTAAAAGTAAAGACGATGTCTACCTATTCTGATCAGCTCCTGGTGTTTGGATTGTACATCTACTGACAGACGCCATGTTAGAGAACGCCATTATATTTAATCAATATTTTCATTCTTCAGTAAGAAGCTACTGTCACTCTAGTCGCCAGGAAGTGAGTATTTACGTCACAGAAATGAAATAGACATAAGCATGTAAATACACAGTCTTGCAAAGTAGATTGTTTGATCACACAGTAAATTGAAGAGGGGTAACCAAGAGTCAATAAAAATATAATATGGCAAAGTGCCGGCAAACGGGCTGTTGAAGTCACTGCTGGACTACCCTTGGGAGTTGGTATGCACAGAGATCTACACGATTTCACCATAAGTTTTCTTGTCCTGAACAAAGCTTCCCGAAAGGATCCGTCAGCATTATTTGAAAATCATTTGGAATAAATCGAGAATCCAGATGTTTGCTGTCTCAAAACAATTACAGAGGCTAACATCGCCCTTGATGATCGCCTTTCAAAATATCCATTTTACGCACACCACAATATTCATTAAGGCATAATATTATTCGATTTTCATGAAATTTGCGTGTTAGCATTTGGCGGACAATGAAACGTGAATAATCATGATGGATGTGATTATTGGGTGTTTGCAGTCAAGGATCAGCGACTGCATCCATCAAAGTAATATTTCATAGCAATAAATTAGCAAAAAGCATCACTCTCATTTTTGCAATTAATGGAATTACTGAGAAAGATTAAATTATGATTTATCCAACAAAATACAGGATATTTGCGCAGAATCGCTGAGAGAGAACGTTTTAATTTTCACCCTTACACAATGATTGCTGTTATAAATTGAACGTTACTCAATATATGTTTGTACATAGTAGCAGTGTATATTGTATTTTTGTGTCACTATATTAAATTAAAACAAATGACATTGTCTCGCCAATACGAATGATTTTGTGCAACACGATATGTTATTATTTACAAATAAATTCTGACCCAGATCAAAATTTAGTTTTCAACAATAAAATTGGAATGAAATTGGACATTACACTAGGAATTTCGTCATGATTTTGGGAGTAGAAGAAACTGCATTTTCAAAACAGAACAAAAATCACGCAAATTACGTCAACGGATAGAATGAAAGGATCTGTGCCTTTTCATTGATCATGTCCTTCACTAACAAACAACGGTAACACAATACCACACTGTATGGAGTTCTGCCTGTACAAAGCTTATTCCGTTGAAGTTAATTTCATACACAAATATTCCACTATTTTATACTCGTGTGTAACCTCAGTGTGCCAGCATTCTTTGGTGTTGAACATTCATAGCAGTAAGTCTTAAGAAATTATTTATATCTCCCTTGAATCTGTACAATAAACTGGGTGAAAACATTTAAGATCGCACATGAAACCATATTTTGCTTGTGAAGATGCATCTAAAGCAAATGAACACTCTTAAATAAAAAACAAATCGAAAAAGCAAAACAAAGTCCATTGAAAACAAACAAATAAACGATCCGAAGTCTTTGCCTTACCATGGTTTAATTGACTAGTTTAAAAGGACACAAGAAGCCATAAGTAGCATAAAATAGATTTTTCTTAGTTCATTAATATTGTTGATTCACACAGAATTAGTAAATCTCGCACTGCACGTGATGTCACTAATCCTCAATATCAGAATTCATTTTGATTATAGTCCATGGCTGTGTTGTTTGTATTTACAGAGTCCGGCTAAGAATCACGTGATTGTTGCTAAAAGTTTTTCGTAATTTGAATAACAAAAGGTGAACCTTTCAGAGAATTTCAGAAAACTGAAAATGGGATTTATTTGCCTTTTGCTTTCGTTATTGTCGCTCGGGATCGGTTCATGTACTCGATTTAGTCAATAACATTCACTTGAAAGTCGGGCAAACAAGCTAGCGACATAATCCTTACATGGTACATCTATACTCAGAATTGTAGAACTGAGTGAGTTATGACCAAGGTTTTCGCTTCTTCCAGTTGTTAAGACTGTAACGATGATGAATTTATAATTGCATTCGTCGCCGACAAGTACGTCATTTGTTGTCGTCGTAATTTAACGTTGTTCTAAATATCTAGGCGTCACATGTGAAACGCAAGAAGTATACCGATATTTATTGGAAGGAGAAAACATGGTTACACGAGATATTTCATTCTATTTACTCCAATTTTCATGAATACAGTAATCGTCAGATGTAAAATTCAGATATAAAATCAAGATGTTAGTTAAACTAAGACAACTGCCCTAGGTAGTTTTTTAGGTCTCACTTTACTCAATCACCTTCTCTTTCAGTACAGTTTTGATAGCACCCCAAATCTTTCAACCATTCAATTCACATGCATTTTAGTAATCTTTTATGGCACTCAACATGCTAGTTAAATGATTAAGATCAATTTTAGCACCCCCCCCCCCCTTTTTTTTTCATTTTGCATAGTGGACACGAAACGTTGTGCGGCACAATGTCCGTTTTGTACACTGGCCAAGCATGGGAAGAACGCCCTCTAACGTTTCAGTGCGTGTTTCTAAATACGCCATCCCATTCTGACACTGTGCAACCCGTGTTGATACAAAGCGAATGTTTCGGCGAATAATTGATTTTTCTACCACAGGACTCACCTAGTCCAATATACGCTTCTTACGTCATCTCTTTTAATTACATGATTAAACTATGTGACGGAATTTCCTGAAAAGTGAAGAAAGGAAAAAAGAAAGTTCTTTAAATTTCCATTTAACGAGTTGCTTTTAATGGGAGAGAGTGCACGGTTAGCAAAATGTACCGAAGAGACTGGCTGGGGTTTTGGCAATTTAATCAACTATTGTGTTAGAGTGTAGGGTGTTAGTGATTATCGTCAAATGAAATATGAGCGTTAACCTTTATTGAGTTACTGCGTTGTATACGCATCATGTAGTTTAATTCAGCATCGTGTTTTTTCATTAATAATTCATGCCAAACTTGCATACAATTTCGCATAATTTTTAATCGGCCCACCACGCAGAGGCATTCAGTCTAGTCATATAAACGCACACTCGACGGCATTAGGACATAAACGAAACCTCAAATAGCCATGAGTAAAAGGTAAGGTAAATTCTTTTTGGTAATGTTTTATTTTGCAAATTGCTTTCGCTGTTCGTTGTATAACTTTACTTTAATAATTCCAATATTTTATCGATTTTCTTACCGGTACCATTATTTGTCTGACATCATCAGAGCAGCGAGAATTAATGCACTTTAAATAAAAAACCATCTTCTCCCATCTGGTTCCGCTCCTTCTATATATTGCTGTTTTTGTTTTGACAAAGTTATCAGAATTGCTTCTCTGGCTTTGAATTTGAAGGCTTGCTGACGCTGTGGAGGACATTATGTGTTTCTGTTAGATTGCGTTACAGTGACATTTATTAATATTTGTTTTCTTCTAAAGTAAGTAAGTTAGTCGTGTAATTGTCCTCTATTAATAAACACCACAATTCATAATGCCTTTTGATCATGCCACAATCGAATCTACTGTGAATTTAAAAAGATGAGAGAGAAATTACAGCTGAAATACTGCCATTTATATCAAAAGAATGAGCAATTCATTTGTTTGTACATTGTAATGTGAATTGTCCCTACGCGTCATCATCGTCCGATCTGCATGGCTAGGCTAGGTCGGCACATTAGTACTGTACACACTGTCTCCCTTCAAAGGTTTCTACCAAAATAGAAAGCTTGGCAAGCAAATGAATCGTCATATGATGCTTTAACTCATCGCAGTTCAAGTTGTCGCTTCAAACAAGTCTGTTGGCGCCAATTTACATACTCTCTAGTATCTAGGTACAGAGTTAGGATGGCCAAAATTCCCGCCAAAATTACGTACCACTGAAAGGAGCAGTTTTTATTTTGTTCACTTTAATTTTTAACTGAGTCATATATGACGTGGTGTAATTATTGCCAAAAAATGATACAAACAAACGATTTAAAAGACAAACAAACAAAAGGAAAGACGGCAAAGCAAGCAAAGCTGGACCACACAGAGGCACACATCATACTCAATAGTTGTTTTATTGACATTCTATTTAATTCCACTGCCCAGGTAAACGCCGGCGGTATTGAATTGGCGGAGAACTGTCGTTTATGATATAATTTAAAATTCTAACTTTCTGTTTCAGGTATCGGTATGTAACTTATTTTATTTCGTATCTTAGAGATGTCTTGCCTCAGAGAACGACTTCAAGCTGTCTAATGGAGTGAATTCTCAATCTACCATTTTAATCTCTTGTTTCAGAACACACGGTAATCAAATGTTTATCACCTAACATGGCTTGGACTTCACAATTTTTAATTATCATTATTCTTATTTTTGTTTTAGTTTATTATTATTATTTTGTTATTATTTATAGTTATTTACAATAATTATCATTAATTAGCATTTCTTTAAAACTCAATAGACGGTTGAGTCCATCATGTCTCTTCTCGCACAGAGTCCAGCAAAACATAAACACACTATATACATTAAAATACAGGGAAATAATTAAATTAAAATTATTAAATTAAATTAAAATACCAGTAACAACAGCTAAATTACAAAAATGTAAAAACACAGAAATGAAAAGACGAAAAACACACAAAAATCTTCAAAAAGCAAGGTGCCATCCCAGTTATCAAAAAAATGGCGTTTGCAATTTCTTACGAATGATTGCAGCGAAAACCTCAATTTAATCTATCAGGGCAGACTATTCAATATTTTAACCTGATTGCACATGAGACTTCTTATATAAAGTTGGGTTCTCTGTGACCTCGAATATCATGTTTTTACATCAACGATTCATCAACCTCCGCAGTGCGATATTTTCCGGAGAATTGCTTACTATATCACAAGTCTAAGGCGATGTGTTAAGAGCCTAATGTGTGCAACGAGAAATTTCGAAATAACATCTTACATATTTGCGTGATTCGGTATTTTGTGAATAAGTTCCCGTGGTTATGAAAAGCTACAATTTTATTATTTCGTATATAAAATAAAAACGCGACCAGCTCGAAAGATGAACACATATGACCTTTCAAAATGAGCTAACCTCTTTTAGAGGGGTTGTTACGACAGAGAAAACGCGGTGTCTTTCTCAACGATAACATTATCGGTAAGCCTGTGTAGATTATACTATCGAAATATTGATACCACTGTACGACACATCTCCCGGATACATCTCCATGAGAATGTAGGCCTATAAATTGCTTTGGTTGAAAATGTTTGCCTTATTCATGTATCCGGCAGCTTTGTCTTCGACTTGTCAATTCTGTAAAAAATTAATATGGAATACTGTCTTCTCAAAAACTCACACATCACGATTGGCAGCGATACCCCGAGGCAAATTTCCATTCGCGCCAGTACTTTGACGTCATCACGTATGAAAAGTCCATACAGTGGTTCGCTGCGCACAGGAAGCAATCCACATACGCGCATGCGTAGGCTTATGTTTTGTTTCCTTGGCGACAAAACGAACGACAACTTAATTTACATATGTAGTGCTCGTTCCATGCAGGCATTCTTTGATCACTTGCGTAGACTGCTAAGCAGATAATAACTCCATGAAAGATCAAAGCTAATGTATTTGGAGTCAGGTGTCGCTGTTGGGAAGTAAACCGAGAAGCGGTGTCAAACAGCCATTACGTGCTTGGAGACAAGGAACCGGTGAAAATATTGACCGTGTTTCCCGTATGATTAAGCCGAGGTAGCTGGTATTTCAACCGACAACGATCGATTCCGTCGTATTACAGGAGCCACACGATTCGGAACCAGCTGGCGTTTACGTGTTATGGTTGAACAGACAGCTAAACTGTGCGTCGGACTCTGCTTATGAGATTACACTACAGCGTTGAACATTTCTCGGAAGTTGGAACGAGGCATTTTAAACACGGACCTGATAAGCTTAAATAATAACTGCTCAGCTCATAATATTTCATCGGAGAACGGATACAGACGGCGGTCTGAAGGAAGTCCCGGCGCCTACTCTTTCATTAGGATCTAAAACATTTTTTTGACTTGCAGGAACCATTACAGTTAAACAGCTAAGTGTGATATTTGAGAGTCAGCCAGCGGGCCAGACTTAACGTAAGCAGTTTACTTTGCAGAGAGACTCAAAGCTACCTGTGTTCAAAACACAAGCTGACAAAAGCTACTCACAAGCACACAACACAACCACACTTCAAAAGATGGCCATGGAGAATAGTGTTTCAATGACTAACCGTACAACTTCTGCTGGTTATCGTTTCCCCATTGCTTCCGTAACCCGACCGAAAAGTGCCTACCACACGACGTGTATACCGGCTGAGAAGAAAGAGACGGTTATCCCACAACCGACGAAAAACTACTCCCAGCAAGATTTTGCCAAGTGTGATTCTGTGACGCAGGATAAAATATGGAAGCAGATGGTCGGAAACGAGAAAGCCTGTTTGAGAAAATGGTATGTACATCAATGAAGTCTCTCTCTCTCTCTCTCTCTCTCTCTCTCTCTCTCTCTCTCTCTCTCGTAGCCTAAGCACTAAGCAGCTTATTTCAGACACAATAAGTTTTACTAAGATGTCGGCGTCTGTACTAAGATATGTACTTACGTAAGCAATTCAAGTGGGATTTGACTGTGAATTTCCACTGTCAAGTGTCAACGTATTCAATTCATGTGTAAAGTGGACCAATGCAATTTTCATGTTGCGATTTCCTTCACCAACCCACCGATACTGATAAGACCCCGTTAGAATGCTGCCTCTGTATTCAATGTGAAAGCAGTTAGAGTCAACAACGGCTGAAAGGACACCTGCAAACATCCAGCGATGAGTAATTTGAATGTAACATATAGATAGAACCATCAACGTTTTATTTCTACGATGTACTGATGGCCTTGTGGTTTGTTATTGACTGTAATTAAATGTCCTTTTAATACATACCGACATTTTAATCTCTGTTTAATTAGTTCCCCGTTTGAAAGTTAAGAGATGCATTTCAATTAAATTGAATTATAGGTGACTTTTAATTATAGTTATCCAATAAATTTAATGCGCCGGCCTCTATATCTTTCGGGTGATAAATGGACGATGAAATGTTTACCGAAAAGTGAGCAACTATCTGTTCAAAACAGGGTGACGGCTTTGCAAGGCGGATCTCAAAAGTACCAATCAGTCAATTTCCGGGTCTGATGGCCTGATTTGATAAAATGAGAGACAAACCACAGTCACCTGTGGTCGGTCTATTTCGTCTATGTCTACTTCTCAGGCATATGTACACACGTCTATGGGGGCATAGACGCCGAGCGGAATAGACCGACCACAAGTGACTGTGGGCAAACAGATATAACAAATCCATCGCAGTTTCATTTTAAACTTTCACAGAATCGATGACGCATTGGTTTGATATTAAATGTTGATGATACATCCAACGGAATGCTGCATATATGTCATGCGCTTATATATTGTGTCGAAATATAAGGTCAACAAGTTGAGACCCGGAGCAGTCCGTATCGATCCAGGTTTAGGCGACAAAACATGATGAAATAATCAACGACAGGCAAGATATATATTGGTGATTACTAGCAGTGCTGACGCTTTTAAATTCCATTCAATAAAAAACAAAATGGCAGAATATAATACTTGCCTCCCGGGTGTCATTAAATTGCAATCGTTTTATAAGTAAGAAATAAATAAATATTTATTACAATGCAGATCCAAACAGCAGAGCAATTTTTATGAAGTGGCTTGTCATATTTAGCTATTACGACGCCAGCTTTAATATTTTTATAAAAAGCCATCAAAGTCTATAATATTAAAATAACTTAAACTCCAACAAGCGGGCCGCCGCGGGAGACTGGTTGCATCTTTGAACATGTCCATTCTCGAAGCTGAAAAGCCCAAGATTTACGCTACACCTCCCAATTCAGCCATTAAATTTTCAGTTGCGTGTTTCAACATGCTGCGTCGTACAAAGTTTGGAATGCGTAGCATGGTACCCCATGTATGTTCTAATTAAAGAACAAAGTCCATAGCGCCGTTGCTAAGACGACAATCTGCAGCTTGGCCGTCAGAATAACATACTTGACAGTGAACACGCTATATTTCTGTTAGACACGTTTTTAGGATTTTCGGCACGCGTTGTAGTTCAAAGTGTTTTCAAGTGTTAGTTCACGTTGGCAGTAGAAACGCGTCATTAAATTCCTGCGGTCACGGATCAGGAGGCATGAAGTATCGCCGTTGACCGATGTTTGAAATAGTGATAGGTCAGCTCTGTGGCAAATGAACGAAGTCGGTCTGACACAGAAGCCATGAATCAGGCGGGTTATGGACAGAACTATTGGCATTCTATTTGTATGTATACGAATTTGAGATTGCATTTAACCTGTCCGGAGATAGAATAATTCGACATCGTCATATTGCTCAGTCAAATCATGGAGGTACCAAATATTGCGGACCTTTGCCGTTCATACCTGGGGCTATCATTTCACCTCCATGGTCGCATAGTGTTTGTCAAGCGTGTTCAAACACTTTAAGAAACACCCACTCACAGAAATAGTTTCAACGTCACCTTGCTGCCTTGGATGCTAGGTTCTATCACCTTTATTTCGTCAGCGAAATGGTTTGTAAGAAATGCTGACACCATGTCATAAATACTGCAATATTTCTGGTTGACACCATATGCGAACGGTATTAGATAATTAAGATTAAACGAGAACAGGTGTACCATTTGTACTTCACCATGGATGCAGTGAAACCATATGACCACAGGCATTGCAACTGACTGGTGTCAAACACCTAAATTCCTTTACTTTACAAACAGATGTTGGAAAGATAGTTTGGGAGCTTCTATTATGCTATCATATAGGGGCTTTCACCACAGCCAGTGATTTGACGTCGAACTGTACGCATTAACTGATACAGTCCGTCCCTCTGGAATCAGTATATCCCATAATATTCGTCGAGAAAACTTTCTCGAGGGACTATGATCCCACCAACGAATGTGTGACAGCCGATAAAGCATAGCTACCAACACCATTGTACCGTCTGTCACTGTCGATATAATACGATCAGCGGACGAATAAAAGACAAGGACGGCTTACTGCTCGCGTTTTAGTCGTTGCCATGGTTACATATTGTGGACTTTAACTTCGGGCGATTGTTTGTTCAACGGTATCCTTTGCATTTTCTGAAGTATTGTAATTCAGAATAAACAAATAGACGACTCAATGCCGTTTGACAAATGTAGAGGTCATGTTGTCAGCTAAAGTGAAAAATCATCGGCCGAGAAATTCACTTATGGGGACCCAGCATAAATGAATTAAAAAACAACAATAAGAAGCAAACACACAAAAGATGGACAAACCGAAAATTAATGCCATGAGAATTTCATGTACGTGGACGCAGCGTCCACCTCTTCTATCACGTTTAATGTCCAATTTGCACAATAACAAATTATGTGCTTTCTTCTTCTCTCCGCCTTTAATTTGCAAAGGTTTGGTGATAGATAATTATGTCACTACTGAAGCTGCCACTTTAAAGCTTTGGGCCAGACACTACAGCCTGGTCAACGGTAGAGATCGCTCTGCTATCGTGACCAAACTTGTAAAACTTGAAACACGCACGCCCCGACGCGTTGCCAAGCAGACCATAAGAATATAGGCCTAAAGCCAACTTGCAAATCTAGGGAAGCTAAGTGGTTTAGGATTGGTTTACGATCTTATGAGACTGCGTTGGCTTGTCAAAAATAATCAACAGGACGCACCTTCTTGCGGTTCATCAGGAACGCTGCTCACCAGTTGTCAAACCATAGTTTTTTATCTTTTTCGCGAATACAATAATTTATGTTAATTTATTTCTACCTTAAAACGCCCGTTAAATAACGACGGAAGGCCGAATAACTTATTTACCATTTACCTTTTATTACAGGGATGAAAACTGGGGATTTTTAAAAGATTACGACCAAAAGGTAAGCGTTGAATGTTGCTAAGAAACAAACAAGCCATGGTTAAGAATTAGAGTTTGTAGCTGCTAATTCCTGTTCAAAAAGGCTCGATGTCGATTATTTTCGAAAGAGTAGAGAGTATTTTCTGTCAAGAAGATTAAGTCTCCAAGTCTTCCAAAGCTGAATCGTCATAGTGCCATGTACTTTCCATTTATGTCACCCAAGCATCTAAAGCAATCACTTGAATGTTTGTGTAGCACAAATGTGCAGTTGCGTGTTCTAGAACTATTTGTTTTTAAACCGATGTATTTTCCACTCAAGCCACATTGAAGCTTAAAGTTTGTACATAATCAGCAGAAACAGTTCTTTCAAACAAATTGATTTTATGTGAAGATTCACGAAACCATTGATATAAATCAGTCAAAAACAACACCTGTTGATTCTCAAATGTTGGAATGTCGATTAGTTCACCCTGTGTAAGCCTTGAAACCACATAAACTAGACATTGGACTGACTGCACTGTCTATGCATAGACTACAGAAAGTAAGTTCATCCTCTCCTATAATTATTATTATGTTTTGTTTTCAGGGTGAATTGAAAGAGAAAGAAGAACTCCCAGAGAAAGTGTCGGTGTTTTCGGACGATGTACCAAACACATCCAATCACATGTGGGGAAGTCGTCTCAAGACGGAGACAGCTAACAAAATGCTCTCGATGGAACACCGATTTATGTCTCACAACAGGCATAAATCGTCCAAAGATTTACTTTGTTACGACTGAACTGAACGCTGGTTTGTTCAAATTCATGATTTAGTGACAGATTTCAAGATTTCCTGATTCGAACAAGTATGGGAATGGACAACTCAATCTGAAAACATCTCAATTATGTCGTCTTTTGCTACAAAAAAGTGAAGTTAAAGTGTTTCTGGCATGCTTTAGCTTTATTGAAGATGTGGACGTGATGTGCATTAAACATGAATTCCTCGGCCGAGGAAACTTAGACGGTAGATGAAACTTTGGACATATTTTCATCTGTGCTAATCGATGTTAACCAAGCATGCTATCGAAACACTCCTTACAATGAGTGGTATCAAAAAACGTGCTGTGAAGAGACGCCCTCTGTGTTTAAACTCTATTCCAACAACGGATATAAACATTTAGAAAGAACTCTCAACCAATATTTGGCTCTCCGTCAAAGTATCGAACAGAAAAGGACAGAGGTCCTGCTAACTTCAGAAGGCAGAATGAACCAAACCTGCTTCAAGTGCGCATGTCATGTTGCTGTTGTACAGACTGGCGGCCAAACGTACTGCACCACTGTGATTTGCTATCTCCGATCACGTGCCAAATGCACCCAGCGTCTAAGTAGCACAAGAGTTCACATCAAAAGCATCTTATAGCTTGAATGCCGATTTAATGTTTTAAGGGAAGTTGTTATGTAACTCAAACTAGTACTAGTTCTAACATAGTCAAGTTTTAAGCTGCATATATTTAGTATTGAATACGGAACAAATACCCAGTTAGACGAATTATCTATCTAGCTTGAGATGTTAAAGTTTAAAGTTAAATTGAAGTGTCTACTGTATGTCAATCAGTCAATCATATTTCTTAAACCTTGCCACGAAGACAATCTGACAACTGTCTTGTTGTGATTCTGCTTTCTTTTGAAGTAACAGTGTTTCTAATTTGTTACATAAATCACTATAGATGACCGGAACGGAAACAAATCTAAAACAGTCACAGACATCAAAGATGATAATCATGTATTTCCGTCGCTATGATGTCTCACACAAAGACACCGACATTTAGCGCATTGAAATCTGATCTGAATCAGATATATCACTCTAAGGTCATACAGAGATCACCTTGAGTCGATATGAGAATTGGTAACGTGCTGACTGTATTGATTTTTTCCACTCTGCTTGCATGCCTTCACAAGATGAAATTTGAAAACATTCTCTTGTAGTTTAGCAATTTGGCTCTTACATATTCCCGAAATTGACGTCTGTTGAAATGTTATGCAAAAACCTACATCAAATTAAAATGAAACTGGCCATTGGAAGACATGATACATATGATCGTCACTGTTTGCACCTCTATCAGAACGTCAACATGCTTTATTTTCGACCTGTGATATTGTGACTATCATGTCTCGATTATAACTCACAATGTGTGGGCACCTGTTGCATTCTGTGGTGGAACAACTTTCTCGTCCTTGCCAAATTTTCCGCCTATCTTCACGCAATTAGTAAGTGTAACAGTTTGAATCGGCATTTACCTAAAGCATTTGAGCCACCAATATGGATACGTCACCAGAAAATTTGAATTTAATATTTTCACTTTGGAATTATAATTAGTGTACTTTCGCTACAATAGTGCCAATGTCCTATAAAATGTATTCTGAGGTTTGAGAAAAAGTTGTTTTGCAAAGCTGAAATATCTCGAAACTGGGACATGTTGCCAACCCCCTAGTCAAGTGACTTAACCTCTTCAGCGCTGTACGTATTCAAGTTGGCATTACCAACACTGAGTCGTGTCCGTATGCCCTCATTGCGACTCAATAATTAATGTCATCCAAGTTTGCTGACATGAATTTTAAGTTTGAAAGTTCAGTTTTAAAAATGTTAATGACAGCTAAGTAAGATTATGTACGGTTTTAATTCTCTATCCTCAGATTTAGGTGTTAGGGAGTTTAAATTCACCGAAACATCAAGTTCACATAATATGCTAAAATAATGTAAGAATGTTTTCAAAAGTCATTACATATATGAACGCTTCTGATTGTCTCAAGACGAGATCTTTTTTAGGACAGTGTCGTTTACCCCTGTCTTGTCTTTGTTTTCATTTTATCTGTTTGAGGAGAATATCTTGAATATCGACTGAACAGGTGTCTTTGTTTTGTAATCAAAATATTCTTGATAACATTCTGACATTGAATAGCGCAAAGCAATTGTTTCTGTAAGAAAGTATTTTACAAGGACAGAAAAATCCTGCGAAAGTTAATGCTGTGTAAATATATTGAATTTACATTGGAGAATAAAATTATGCTTTTATTCTTTGCAAAGAATATTCGACTTGTTACGTTTATTTAAAGTTTTACGCTAAGTTTAATTAAAAAAATCTCTAATTAACACAGTATCAAACTGACCAAGAAAGCTTAGGGCGTTTCTATATAAATTATTGTATGTTTTATGCAACTTTCAGTTTCTTAAACCTTAATGAAAACGAATTAATGCTAACGGCTCATTCCAGAACAGTTTTAGATTCTTTTTGAAAATAAATGAAACAATTATGTCTTCCATTATCTTAAAGAGTTAAATGTTGCCCTTTTTGGTGACTCTTTTCCGAAGAAAAATAGAATATTTTTTTCAATATCAACTAATACAAAAATTATGAATGGTTAGTGTCGCATGTACCTTGACTCTTCTGTAGGTCGTGATTTGCTTGACAGAAAAACAACTGTCAACTCTTTATGTCACCTCTCAGTTCCTTGGTCATTCAATGTAAAGAGGGGAGGAGCGGGAAAGGTGCGCTTAGTTGACTTCTCTTTGGCGCCATTCAACTCACCGAGCAATGACTGAAGTCCTCCAAATTGGCAAAGATGGCGTCCAGGTAAGTCCTTCCGCCCTCCAAGCTCGATGAGACCAGTGAGTATGATAGTTCCCGGCAGACCCATCTCTCAAATAAAACTTACGTGATGTTCCTCACACAGACGAAAAGAAATGACTACATCTGTTATTCTAGTAATTGCCTTAAATAGACTTTCCAGTTGACAGACGCCGTAAATCGAACGATTTGAAGAAAAACGTACTTCTACGTCAGCACTGACTTACACCAATCGAGGGTCGACATCATGGAAATAAGACAAAACAGTCAATACTAAGTTTACGCGAAAGTTTCGATAAGAAATTTCGATAGTGAAACATAACTCTTTTTCTCATAATATCGGAGAAACTGCAGTATCTGAGTATTTCCTTTTTGCAGTGGGATATGCAAGAAGGGCAACACTAGATGGCGCACTAACGGCAAGTTGTTTGTAACAGCAATATGTAGAACTCAAGTTTCATGCATCTAGCAGTCGTAAAACTTGAGTAACAGATATTATTACTTTATACTCGAAGTAATTTGTGTTATTGTATATATATATATATTATATATATATATATATATATATATATATATATATATATATATATATATATATATATATATATATATATATATATATATATATATATATATATATATTATAATTGTTATTATGAGAAATTTCTTATAGAATACCAAGCTTCTCAATTTTAAATTAACATTTTGAAAAACAAACACCGTATATATATATATATATATATATATATATATATATATATGTATATATGTATATATTAATATATAAATATAATTAATATATATATATATATATGTATGTATATATATATATATATATATATATATATATATATATATATATATATATATATATATATATATATACATAATCTGCGCAGATGGATCACCATAATTGCATTTATATTGCATTAATACCCCAAGGATTGATTTTGTAATTTTACATAACATGTTAACTCTGGATTTCACAAGGTAATGACGTCAGTATAAATTGTCTTGAGATGCAAACAAGGAAAGAAAAGAATACTGAATAAAACGACAGTAATATCAAACTGCCATTACGAAAGATGAAAATAAATTTGCGTCCGGCTCACATCAATACAGATGTGCTAGGTGTGTTGTTTCACTCTTTACTGAATTTAAACACAAATGTGTCTTGCTGCCGTGGAAAAAAATACGGGTTTTTAAGAGTGTCCATTTACAATTTGCTCATTTCGATGATAGAGTAAGGTGAATTTTGTATGCGTATTGAGAGAACATATTTTCCAAGTTCACAGTGTTCTCTTAATTTAATTTGTAATTTTCATCTTAACAAGTTTACACGAAAGCTGAACCAACAAACCAAATGTCAGAACGAGGCGATAGTTTCTCGAGGCAAGCGAATGAACTGAGTCAGAAATCGGAAGCACGCCCTCACCGGCAAATCTTGTAAGGACCAAAGAAATCAACTTAACTAACGTGATTTGTCAGTAACTAACGTGATTTGTCATTGATAAAGGCTTTACGTACTAATGTGTACTTTGAAAATATTATGTGTCTATCAATATTTGCAAGGTGACAGAGAAATCAACTTTTGATAAAAATCAGAATAATACAATCGTAGTACTGGCGCCACACAATGTTATTTGATATTAAGGAGAAGCTTGGTATACTGTGAAAATTTTCTCATGATAACATTTCAGGCGAATTTTTGCTTTTGGGGTTAAAGAAAGTTCTAATTTTAGATAACATAACATTTCACCCTTTCGAAGCCTTGATATTTTCTATGAACATGAATATTTTATTGAAGTAAAAAACGGCCTCAATAGTTCACAGTGTATTAAAAAATACTTCTTAAATATACATAGATTTCAAACAAAATTTATGTCATCAATCAACAAGGAATAAATATACAAAACTTACAAAACTGGCACCTCTAAAACGAGGTTGAATGTTTATATCTGAGAGACCTGTTAGGGCAATACTTGTTATTCTACAATCGCTGGTCCCAATTAAAAAATGCTGTAGTTTTTACTCGAGAAAACAGTGAAAGACATTCTTCACAAAAATGATGGAAATTGTGTCATCGATCAATATGGAACGACATATGAAAGTGTACAGTCGCTGAGTTTTTTTCATTCGGCTTCACTGTGATTGCTGAATTTTCTTCAATTAAAACTGTGCCAAGGTCAACTGAAAGCACAGAGAAATCCCTGCCATTCATTGTGTCTGGAATGATAACAGTCTAGGAAAATAATGAAAAACATTCCTGCATTTCATTGAAAGAACATTTCTAAGGAGGGAAGACTCTCTATAAAGGCACGTGATTTGTCATTGATAAAGGCTTTACGTACTAATGTGTACTTTGAAAATATTATGTGTTTTTCAATGTTTACAAGGTGACAGAGATTTGGGATTACCTTCACGAATGTAGCTTTTACTTCACGTCAGTGTGATACACTTGGAACAATCACACCCCATCATCATTGCTGCTACAACTACTGCATCAAATACGAAACATGTGCTAGTCAGGTGCAGTTTACGTCATACCACTCATAACAGCTTGACTATTGTTGGGTTGGGCGGTGCGACAAGCTTTGGGCAACTTAAAATTATCGGAAGAGTTTGTGACTGCATTGAGGGTAACTATAAATTAAAACAAATCTTCGTGCAAATTTGTGCTGTCTCTCAGAAACGTACAAGCAGAACAGAACAGAACATAATTTAGTCCTCTGTCAATCCGGGAACTTTGCCTGCGTCGTAGGTAAAACTACATTTGAAACAACGCCCTCTCATCTCCGTCCCTCTATGAAGAAAAAAACTAATTGATGACGGAATAACTCACTTGAAACAGCGGCTCCTTCTCTGCTATATACTCAATGGAATTGCATAGTTTCACAGTTTACGCCCGTTTGGCATTTCAGTTGTAGTGATTTACTTGAATTCAGCTTGTACAACTGTAAATACTTTTCAGAAATCTCTTTGTTTTTTAACCACCGAGATCATAATGCTATTTGACATAAAACATACGTGATCAGCAGGCGACGGGCCCATTCCGAAAAATTGTAAACACTTGGACTTGTCACAAGAGAATGAGAGCTCGCTCATTAAAGAGAAGAAAGCGCACGATCACCTTCCCGCTAGCACGAGAAAAATTGCCCACCCTTCCCCGGCCTCTGATCAGAAAAACATTGTTCGCCTTTTTCTTGAACAATTATGCTAGCTCTTCCTTGTACCAACTATTGTGCCCTTCAGACAAACGAAGTCAAGAGTGACTCAAAATTACTGCAGAACCGCAGAGGCTTGATATTTTCCAAATTGGATTGAAACTACGAATTTTGCGTGCCCTGTAAAACGATCGACTTCATTTTTTGCCATAAATTACATACGCAAAACAAAGCAATTCATACATGGATGTGCTGTGATAACAAAATAAAGACCAGACCCAGTTCATTTTACACAACTGCCAAGGTGTAGTTGCAGAATTCCCTGGTTATGAAGATCAATTAACAACTGAAACTCGGATGGCATATTGTGGTACTTCTGTTTCATCTTTGCAGCAGACTGCATAAGAGCATCATCAAAATAGTGATATTTGATTGAGTTCCCTTCCGAATCTTCATAAAACGGCCAAAATCCGTACAGATGAAGTTCTTCGCAAAAATTTACTATTCCAGAAAGTAAAAGGATACCTTTAAAAAGGGGGAAAAGGAACGTAAGTGCTTGAAATATTATCCATAACACCTTCTTATTCTGATATATCTTGGTAAGTTTAATAAATGAAACGTCCTCGTTCCAGGAGTCGAATCAGGGTCTTTAGCATCTAGCATAGAAAACCTAGACAGACCGCCTCACCATACCTAAAACGACAATTCGGTAATCCACTATAGTAATATGCTTAACCATCTTAATAGTCTGTATTTCGTAACAACGATTAATGTTTTTTATAAAATCTGTTATTTCTTTCGAACTTACTGGTATTTTGGTATGTAAATGTATAAGCTTAGTGCAAGGAATCACGTGTTTTACTACTATGGCTAGTAGCGACTGAATTTCCGACTAACATGACGATATCTAAGGTACACCAACACCGACTCTACTAGGGAGTTTAGCATTGGTATGTTCAGGTGGATGTCCGTGCAATTTCCTATTAAAAGTAGTATTCTTTTGCACCTTTCACACAACACGTGAGCACACGAGGTGCCTGATTACTGTCACACTTATGCTGATATCCAGGTCATATGTGAAAAAATAAACGAGAAACTCCTAGGAGAATTTCGAAGTGACAGTTAAAGTTTCAACCATAGGACGACAATGTAAAGTAGTGTGGTAAAAGTTACGAGCAATACTGTGACTGTGTTTAACATTTACTAAGGCCTACCTGAAGACAAATGCCTCGCATTGACACCTCGTCGTTTCCAAAATCCTTGCGAGGAAGAGATGTGACTTGGGTGGCCGAACACAACACTCATATTCGTTGACTTTAGTGCATCTTGTCCACGGAAAGATAACTTGGTGCAGAATTTATGGGTAAAAGCAGGAAAATATACTATAGAATTTCCATATTCTGACGTCATAAACGCTTTGAATTTTTCCGCCGATTCCTTTTTCGTAAGACTTGAATACCTTGTAAACCAAATAAAGAAAGTAGTACTCATTTATGTATCTTGGTTGCACCTGACCATTATCGATGAAATAGGTTTACAATCGCAAACATATTTGACGCTTGGAATCGCACATATGTTTTGGCGCGTAAAAGTAAACAAATCTTTACAGGCGCGGGAAGAAAAAGATGAACAAGCGACTTAACGGCCGATACAGCCCCGCGCCGTGCTATGTAGAGAATAATTATTTGTGACACATGTGTTGATCATTTCACGATGGTCTGCCAAAAATGTCAAAGTGATAGCTGCAAAAATACACAATTGAAGATTTCATCATAATTGAAGATATCACATTAAGATCATCCCTGAGAACATGTCAACTAAAGCTATGAGACGAGTAGATTTTTGAGAAACAAATTTTTGACCAAAAAAGGCAAAAAATATTACCTCAAAAATACAACATTCAATATTTCTTCATAACTTCAATATATCATATTTATAATTAGTTCATCTGTAGAAACACGTTTCAAAATATCAAAGCTATCAGACACGTTCTTTTTTAGAAACACATTTTTTGACCAAAAATCGCAAAAATTGCTCCCAAAATACAAAATTGTAGATTTTTTCATAATTTGAATATATCACATTTTGATCATCCCTATGAATCTGCATACCAAATATCAAAGCTGTCAGACAAGCGAGTTGAGGGCGCTCTATTTATTCACCCGTACCTATTTGATCGGTGGGCCGTCGAAACGTCGGAACACAGGGTGCGCTGAGCTGTAGGGAATTGACATAATTGTAATAAATAAATAAATTTACATAAATTTTCCTACTAAGAACTTATGGTATTTCAAAATCGTTCTCAAACAACGTAAACTTTGAGCCATATGCGATGTCAACTGCAATAATTATAGCCGTGGGGCCGTGCTCCGGCTTCTTCGCGCTGGCTGTACTGTGTGGCGCCGGCCCGTTAGGCGTTTACGTGTAACAGTCAACACGACAGAAAAAGCCAGCGCACGGCCCTTGGGCTTGCATTACTTCAGCAAACGTGATGCCTGATAAACGATGTATGAAATGTTATAAATCGGTGTGCTGACAACGGTCAGAAACTCAAACATTATTGTTAAAAGACAAAGGCAAATAATTTTGAATAATTATCGAATTGTCGATGTGTATAGCCAGCTAGTCTTCTTTAATACACGAATGACATATATTCTTGCTCGCGTCACGTAGAGACATCCGTTGTACAGTCAACGGACTAACTGTTTTTCAAAAGAAATTGTAATCAGCATGCCATTCTAACGTATTGTAAACAAATTCAAACAGTAAAGGGTAGGGGTAAATGAATGCTCTCAGAAACTACCCCCTCCCTCCCCGCCTGTAAGGTCAGGTTGAAGTAGGCCCTCACTTGGTAACGTATAGCTGCTGGCCTTCGCCGGAGCGTTCGGCTGTACGATTTCCTCGATTTTGAGGCATTGAGGTTATTAAGCTACCATACACACTCGTTTCAGGTCAATAAATGGATCGTTTCCCTTCCCAAACCCTCTCACAGATAACTTTCGAGTCGTTTTGCAACTTGACACTATAGTGTTACAGTCACTGTACAGCAACCCGTATTACTGTCTTTGTGAAAGTTTTGAAAGATTGTGTTTTTTTAAACGAGCGTTTCCTTCGTGGAGGTAATAGAAAGAGTGTGACAACGCAAATTGCGATTAAGGGAGCCTTCAGTAATTGCCGGGTTGGGCCGGGGGAATTTCGTGCCCACCTGTTCTGTAAAATATGACCCCCTAACCTCTTGTCTAAAGTGGCCCTCCCCTTGTCCGACATTCTAAAACTTGACTCTCCGCAATAACTGCAGTATTCTCCCCGGGAATAACTGAAACAGTATCAGCTAATTTACATAACAATTGGTTTAATTGTTATGTAAGTTAGGGACAGAAATTACAGGGGGGCTGAAGTTTTGGGAGAGAGGGTCGCAATTTATCACGTAAGCATTTTTGAAGGATCATACATACGCGGGAGGGTCACCAAATTATGCGCAACTAAAAGAAGGCAAGATGTAGCTTCACCCAAAAATATCAAATCATAATACTTGGGAGTCTGTCTAGTAGGCAATCTATTGACAATGTTCCCGCTCAAAACAAGCTGTACATTTATATATGTTTGATAATATATGTATATGTACTTTGCTTGAAGTGAGAAGTAAAACGTGCATGTGTGTACAAGAAATCGGATTTTGGAATTTCACCGAAATGTTCATTCACTATACATGGCAGTCTATGAGGAAACTATGAATATAAAACTAACAATATCTGTTCATTTATAAACGTTCAATAATTGATATACACTTTGCCACCTGTCCCATATAGTTTTGTCTCTTGTCTTTCATCAGTTTTTACTGTTCAAGGTGTTTAATGTAGGATAACACTGCATCTTTGCCTGTGAAGCTTGTCGATAACGTGTATGTATTTAAAAGAATAAATGTATTTCGTCGGTAATTTCCTAACGAGGAAATGTCACATGGTTTGGCTTCTGTAAAAAGTGACCCTTCCCCAAGATAGGTTTATAAAAATGGCCCTCCCGTTTTGACCCTCCCTCTAATACCCCGGCCCACCCCACCTGAAATTACTGAAGGCTCCCTATGATTGTGTCTGGTGTTACAGAACTTTTTTATTCAGTGAAGTATTTTATTACTCGTATGGGTAATCTGTATCACAAGGTACCAGGTAACTGTTGCTCCATAGCGGTGGTGTTTTCAGACGGGATTCCTACCTTTTACGGGCTAGTTTTAAATTTTACGATTTTAAACCCCGCCACCACAGGGTTAAAATCGTAAAAGTCAAAACCAGCCCGAAAAAGGCAGGAATCCCGTCTGAAAACACAACAGCTATGGATCCACAGCTAAGTACAGGATCCTTGACGTGTATACACATGTTTCCCTGTTCTCAGCACGTAATGTACGTACGAATTATGTTCAGCCTACAGGATTTATATTGAGTAAGACTGCCAATACCTACCGATTTCGGACAATACTCGGGTTGCAAGTTGCGAAATGAGTCTTTGTACCGGCGTCTTTGGAATAATTGCGCACCATGGCTTGGTTGAATCTGAAATATAATGGTTCTTGCAGTATTTTAAACGTGTGGATTTTTGGTGTGATTTTAAGTTGAAGCCTGTTTACGTCGCGTGAGTGTAAATGTATTATAGCGGTTTAGACTGGAGGTAGTATGCGCCCCAAAAGTGAAAGACTTCAACTTTTGCTCAAACTATTTGCTCGATGAAACTTTCACCGGCTCTTTTACCAAATCAAGAATAAAATCCAAGAGTAGTCGTGCAACCACACAAGAAAAACGAACTATCTACGCTACCATTTACCGATATTTGAAATTCAAAATGGTCGCCGGGCCATCCCTGTGTTAACTCAGTGAAAAAAGCAAACTTTCGATTTTCAAAACTAAGAAAGTGAAATATTTTTCTTACTCTCAAAAGCTTTAAAATAAGCCCCCACGAGCGGTAGACCAGGAAAGAACTGAAAAAATTCTATGGTCCAAATATGAGTCCCAGAGCCACATTCTACCTAAAGAAGAACCGTGCTACAATGGCACTGTTTAGTTTGTTCTTTAAAAACTCGCAGGCTAATGTGTGAATACAAATTGGCTGGCGAACAAGTTGGGAAACTGCTTCATGAAAGTGTCATGGGATTTGCATGGCATTACATGACATTACTGTGAATTATGCCTGCTATATAGTGATCAAGCCAGCATGGCGGCAAACGTAAACACGATTTAAAGAGCAAATCAAAGAATGTGATGAAAGAAAGCAGTGATCACTTTGTGTTTATACTTATAACGAATGTAAACTGTCTTAATATGTTTTACGTGAGGTTTAAAATTTCAACCGTTAAGATCTCACCTGACGACAAAATCTGCTGAATCTATTTCTTTTCCGCACTGACTTCCCAGTAATATTCCACTACTGCCGATAACGCTGCATCTTCTGTGGAACGCATTGTTCAACGGAGACTCCTAAACAAAAACGTTTTTAGGCCAAGAAAAATAAAAAGTTTATTGTTTCTCATCCTCGCGCGCTTCAATTCAGAACCGCCGCATCAACCTTTTTGTTCTGCTCATGAGGAAATAAAAAAAATAAAAATAAACGCAAAAATACGCGACGATAGTGCATAACAAATTGTTGTATAAAATAGACTTGTATTAGTAAACAAAATATCTTACACTAACATTCCATTCAGAACTGAACACATATGTCACTGTTATATTATGCTGTCAAAACTGCGGAAAATTGTGATGTCGCCTGTTTTGTGACGACTTTGTCGTTTATTAGTCATGTAAAGGAGAGAAGGTTTATTGGCCCCTTAGTCACTTGGCTTTTCTCAGACGTACTCAGTAGATACTGGCAGGGCCATCTCGTTCACCCCAAGATTTAAGCGACAGTCTAGTGCCAAGTATATTGCTTCAATTTCGCATTTATCTCACCATCAACACGACAATCTGGTGAAGTTTATTCCTTCAATTTACACTGTTTTTGATAATTTTACCCTTAGACTTGCTGCAAGTATGAAGTATACACAGAAGCTTTCGACAATAACTTGTGTTAAAGGTATACAGTCACCTGTAATCTAAATATGCCCATATACGGTCAAAGGGGCGTTCCTTGGTATTCAAAATGCGCATCTGAGGGCGCTGTTTTTTAAACAGCGGCCACCCGCTTGAAATCTGTGATTGATTTGATTTCCTTTTTCCATGGTAACTGTACAGTGGTAAAATTGGAACAGGTGACAGTATACCTTTAACTCTTTCTGAGGCCAAAACGTGGTTGTCAGCATTCATGCCACAACTAAAATCAGATGTACACTTGCCCTGGGAAAGCGATTGTAAACGCCCAAAGTTACGTTGATCGTTCCCTTCTCCGCCGAGTATCTCATCACTTTGTTGAGTTCTACAGATTTCTTTGTTGTTAAAAACGAGGCTGTAGTATTGCAGGCTTTCTCCATTTGTGATCTGCTGACCAAAATATAAAACTATAATGTGTAAATTATTTTCCATTGTGCTTCATTGCCTGTATCATGGTGGGTCTAGACTTATATATCGAAAAATAAAAGCGATGCTTAGTTGTGTTATTAATCGATAAAAAATATTTGCACTTTACATGAAACGAACAAACAAGCAAATACAAGAAAAAATATGCACCTAGCAGCGGCAACTATTACTGAGATTTTTAGTGACACAATCTGTTCATAGGACGTTTCGACGGATAGAGCTAGCGCTGTTTTATCTTCTTGTTAAGGTCAAGCAGATTTTTTGCAAACTTTGGAAGAATTGATGTGAAATGTGTAGTAAGTATTGTTATATTTTCAAGCCTTAATCAACAACCGTAACTTTGATGTTACTTCCAATTTTTTCGCTTCTCTTTCTCTGAACACAGTTTCTTGTTCTACTGTCAACGTCATGGATAAGTACCTAGATTTCAACAGTATCGGCGCAGCATGTATATATTTAATGTCAAATTGCCAGAAACTGAATTATTGACCTCGCTAGATTTTATTTGCCAGCCATAAGATTGTACAATAATTGCACACATTGCGTTGTTATATCACTGCTATAACTCTGTGAGACAAAGAAAATGCATTGCTTTTATAACAGAATGATAGTAAAAATATCAACAGATACCCTATTCAAACCCTGGCTCCTAAGTATAGTCGGCGATAAAAAAGAGAATGGTAATTATTGCGACATGTATGAATGGCATTACGATGATTTCCGCCATTTATTTTGTGTAACCTCCGGTGTTTGCTTTACGGTGGTGATACGCGCCTCAAAGCTGGACATAAACGTTTGCTCAAACTTTTTAATGAGAGACTTTCAATCATTCTGTTACCATATCAAGAATAAAACCCTGGGGCCCCTTTCCAAATTTTGGTCCTTGAGAAACAAATAATCTAACATTTACCGATGTTTGAAATTCAAAATGGCCGCCATTCATGTGTTTTGTACAGGGAAAAATTAAATTTTCGATTATTAAGGTGAAAATTTTACTTACTTCAAGGAACTTAAAAGGAGTCCCTACAAGGTAGTGAACAAAATATTAGAAAAACTGAAGAACCCTTATATCTGTCTACGAGGCGCATCGCATACTTTAATTGACAGCATTACTAAATATTTCCAAGCTGGTCCAAGTTGAATGAGGTCGCGCTGGATTGGAAACACTTTGTTGAAATTAAAAAAAAGAAAAACCCCAAACAAACAAAAAACAAACAAACAAACAACCAAAGAATGAACAAACCTGAATTCCACAGCTGCTGTGGTGTTAAAGGTCCAATTGGTTCGAATGCTTTTGATAACTTCCATGATTAGACTCCTATTGGCCACAGCTTCTGTTTCTAGGGACTTTTCTACCGCTTTCACAGGAATTGTGTCATTAGATTTCGCCGGCATAGCCTCAGATGTACTACCCGAGGTCTCGAGAGATTTATTACAGAAACTGGTGTGCGATGTTACTTTGAATTGCTGGTCACATGTACATGTGGATTTGTCCAAGGATAGTAATGATGTAAATGATATCATGCTTATAAATGCAAGAGCTAAGACACATGTTTTTCTATTCCAAACCAAACATCTAATAGTTCTGCAGCTTTGATCTTTGAAATAGCCACGCATCTGAAAGAAAATAAAATAATATACTTGTATAAATCTTGAAAGTTACGACGGTGACGCGTACGAAAGAATTTAAGTGGTCCGGTTCTATATTTCTTAACTTGTGATTAAAAAATCGTCGAAATTTTTGTGAAATTCGGGCTTTTTCTTGCTAGATTTGAAACCCCTATTATAGAAGTTTCTTAAGAATTGTTATTAGGCCTTGGCCGTTTATCGACGATTATATTGGCGACTTTGCATTCATCCTATGAACTATTTGAAAGTCTCTCTGCGCGACAATACCTTTTATAAATATTTTGCATGGCAAGAGAAACCTTGGCAAAGGAACGGGTCATGTATTGTTGAAGTATCGTTGGCGTCGTCAGGTAAAATACACGCAGGCCCAATCAACTGAGACAGGACTATACATTAAAATACTACTTCCAAATATCCTGCTGTATTAGCATACATCATCTAAACATTTTCATCCATTGTAAGGAATTGTTTGAATGTTGATAAATCGTAAAGGATGCTGCTTTTTACCATGGCAACAAGACTGAAGAGCAATTAATTGGTATTACGCATAATTTATTCAAATTCCTTTTTTGATAAGGTGAGTTTTATGTGGCCAGTTGCCACATGTAATTGATCCAGTTTGGTACAAAACATGTGTATAATATAATGGTCGGCATGACCTCTGTCAAAAACATGCTGAGACTGAAAGAAAGAAGTGAGTCCATTTTGACAAATTTTATATCTGCATCAAAATTCTTTCTGAAACTGAACTAATGTATTATGATTTTCAATAGAATTATGTTATGAAATTTGATTATTACTGTTATCTGTTCCTAAATTCACCACTCAGCACACCACCTAAACCCAGTAATTTCACAACCATCCTCAATAGAAAGGCCACCTCCATATATGAGTCACTTTCGCTTGCTCCCTTGAGAGACTACTATACACGTTTGCTCAAAGCAGACTTGTATGCGCGTTTTATTCACGACTGTATGCACCCATTCACAATAACAAACCGACATTGTCGTACTCCGGATCCTGTATGGAAGGAGATACCAAACTTAAGGGTCCATATCAATGACAAAGTAATGGCAGTTACAAGGCAGACATTGCAAATCTTGCTGAATATAAGGTTGAAAAGCGTCAACATAAAAGAGAGCATATTTTAGCTGGTGAAAACAGGTAGGTTGAAAAAGGTTCACCTCTAGGGTCGATATACGAGGATCTTGCATGCATTGATCGGTCTCAAGCAACCAAACAAGCCTGAATCTGTAGCTGGACAAAAGGAGTCCATGCTAGGTCGTTTATAGGGAGAAATTTTTACTTCCGAGGATTATATTTTTCGTTGTGTAAGGTGGTTCATGATGCAAAAATGACGTAATATTTTTCTTTCTGAACGTACATATTGTAGGCAACACGAAGTGCTTAGTGTCATTTTTCCAAGTTGTCCGAGGCATCGTACTCACACGGTTCATATAAAACAATGTAACACGATTGGAACTAATTTGGGATAATTGGATCTTTATATTTTTCAAAATTTTCAAAAATGATAGGTGTCCTATAGTTGAATGTTGCGATATTACAAATTACTCATAAAAACGAGTGTGTAACTTAAAAAGGAAAGCAGATGAGGTTACATTTGCAGATTAAATCGACATTACTTAACCATCGAATTATCCAAAATTAGTTCCAATCGTGTTACATGTACTTTGTTACGTTAAAATGTATGTACTTCGTAGACTAGGATCAGTGGGCTGTCGTCTGTACTTTTCAATATTAGGCTTTCATCTGAAATATCAGCTGGTGTTAGGGGCTGCAAAAGGGACAGATATTTCCCATAGGACCCTAGCCGTTAATTAATTGTGCTTGTTCACATGAATAACACGTTTTTGTTTTATGGCAGCCTTTCCAAACACTGTAGAGTCAATGTTGAGAGCCATATATTCCAGAGCTAGTGTTTGTGTTAGTCGTGGTTATTAAGGGATGTTGTAGTGATAAGGTGATCTTTGTCGCATTTAACAGTTGGAGGATACTGGGCAAATTTAAGTTTATATAAATTCAGTGTTTATAAAGATTAAAACATCTAATGATCAAATATATGTTGGTGCACAGCTTAGAGACTGTCCTGACAGGCAGCATTACTTCCCAAAATGTAAGGTCATATATCTACATTCTTGCCATAGTATGTGATTGCAGGTTCAGTCATGTTTACAGTGCAACCTGACAGACAGAACAGTTATGCATAATACTTGTGTAACAGATATTATCACTATCTTATTACTTTTTACTTGAAGTAATTTTGTTATTACTTAGGATCGAGTATTGTCATTTCCCATGAGGACACCTGTGAACTTTTCTTGGAGAGAGAGAGAGAGAGAGAGAGAGAGAGAGAGAGAGAGAGAGAGAGAGAGAGAGAGAAGAGAGAGAGAGAGAGAGAGAGAGAGAGAGAGAGAGAGAGAGAGAGAGAGAGAGAGAGCGCATTGTGTGTGCATGCGTGTGCGTGTGTTCTGCAGGGGGGTCTCACACAAATTTCGAGTCCTCAAGGGGGTAGCTTATCAACAATTCGCAGGTAAGAAAGGCGGCTAATCAAAATTTCGGACTGACTGAGGCTCTTCTTCGGACCCCAAGCAGTTAATAGTGACAGCCCCCTAAAGTGTCTACTTGTGTTGTATTCTAACCATTGAAACGGTTACCCACCAAGGTACGCCCTGGTACTGGTAGTCCCTCCATTCATTCATGACCCAAATTTAAAGGTTCATTATTGGCGTTTGCATTTCAGAGAGCAGCCGTAAACTTCCTCTTTTTCTACAAAACACCCATTTGTGAAGGAACCCTTAAATCATATCGTCTTTCTTACTTTCTAACTTCCACGAGGCAGAAGGGAACTCGCTAAGAAAAGAACGATGGATTTATAATAAGTCAGTCGTCAGAAAGTACTTCGAGTGTTTGACTTCAACTCTTGGGTTATTTTATTCTCTTTGAACGCCATTTTGAAAAGGCCAGCGTCAGGCAATGTACCATCCGTAACGTGTCTTGTTTCACACTCTCAGTTTATTTCCACAGAAGATCACGGCTTAACAGACTCTGAACGCCTAACTCAAAATTTCACTGATTTTAGCACAATAAACTTTTCCAACATCTCTCCATGGTAATTGACTAATTGACCCGTTAAAACCTTACCCCAGCTAGCTACCTATAGGACAAAGGACTCAGTGCGAAAAGCCAATGGTGACATCATGGTGTGAACTTACTCCGAACACGATAAATTGCTAGTTAGTCGAAAATATTAGCATCTTACTGATTTTGAATAACATACATTTCACACCAAAATCTCAACTGTTATTGTTTATCGCGCTTATAGTTTTCAAGCCGTAAATCTTGCATTCGTTACTGCAAATGCATTGAGCTAAATCCGTTCTTTCCCTCCAGAAAATAAACACATGATAAGTTCATTTTTAAATTATCCAAAGCCACTTTTCATTGGCTGTCGATCTAACGCGCGTTACCTTTCTGTATTAGATAGGGCCGAACAGAATATACAACCGGGGGCGAGGGCTTGTACGTTTGGGGAAATAGGATCACTGTTTTTCAAGCATTTTTTGGGGGAGGGCCATTCAATTGTTTGCATGATTCAGGAGGAGGGCAACCAATATTTACGCATTAGTGATCCAGTGATGAGTGAGAAGTTAAACAGCCTGTGCTGTTTAACTTGTATGGGAAGGCCAATATCTACCTAGACAACAAGATAATTCTTTGGAGACTGAAAGACAGATAGCTTTTTCAGTCTTTCCATATACATTCACGTTATATTGACATTAATTAATGGATATACAAGAAAATTATTTGGTATAGGGGAGGGCCATTTGTTTTTCGAGCAAGGAAAAGACGAAGGCCGGCATTTCTTGTAAAAGCAATCAGAGGAAGGCCAGTATTTTTCACGCATCCAGTTTTTGAATCGAACCAACTTACCAGTAAATTCTGTCTAGGCCCTTAAACATTCAGTGACAAAGCTTATTTTGGTCGTCTCCATGTTGTTTCTATTGAACCATTTTCCAGTACCTGTATAGCAAATGGCCTACAGTAATTTTTGGCCATTTACTCGTCTTGTGACCTCGTGGTCGAACACGTTATTGTCAACGCCACTATACTTCCATAAGGAGAGGAACGAAACCACGGACAAGAGCCAAACGATAGTTTCGTAACAACGACTTACTTTTTTACCAGAAGGTCCTGTCACCATTTTCTGACGAAATATCACCTGTTCAGATAATGTAGGAGAAATACTCTTTTATCGTCCAAGTAATGTTCACGTCCGAATAAGGTTGGTTTGTAATGCGCAGGTCACTTTGGGGCAATGTGACCACATCCTGCCAGCAAGTCAACAGTTTAAAAGATGTTTGTGTCACGTGCATCGGTCGGGTGTGTCATAATAGAGGGTTGTCAGGCGTGCGCCGTCAGATGGTAAAAGATCAACTGGTGTTTGTGAAGATACGGATGTATCAGTGACTTCATTTCAAGACATAAAACGTGCTTTCGAGTGTTTTTAATTGTAAATATAGCATTTAAAAGAATTTTAGGCAAAAAAAAAAATTGGCAGGGAAAGTGAAAGCTTTTCGAGACCGTCCTCCCGCCACGATATTAAAAAGCTTACCCTCCTTCTAAATATTTTCCCCTTCCCCTCCCTACAACCAAACCTAGCTCCCAAGCGACTCTCTCTCCACCACAGTACTCCCCACTTCCCTCTCTCCATGACAAAAGTCCCCCAATGTACTCTCATTAATACAAAATTTGTCCTTCCCACTAAAGTGTACTCTCTTTCAGGTTTGTAGAGACTTCGTTTCACTTTGGACGGAAAAATTCTGATTCATTTTGACTGGCGACTGTCGCCAACTGTGGAATTAAAACAAAAAAGACAAAAAGATTCTTTTCCCTGCCAACTGACATAAAAAATGCCCTCCGCCCACTGATAGAATAAAATATCTACCCTACCGCTACCGAACCACTTGCGACCACCTAGTTGTTACGAACAGTAACTCAAAAACTCACCAAAATTGGCCTTTTATTTGTTTAAACGGGTTAAGTTACCTTCTCAGTCGCCTAAACGTCGTTACCTGATAGACGAAAACAAACGCAGCTGCATTGACTGCTACTGCTAAATGCAACAACAAATCTGTTAACACGAGTAAAGGTCAGACATCTCTAGCCAATCGACCTGTCCGGTCAAGTGAATTGAATCATACAATGGAATGATTAATTTGTCCCATTTGAGCGGGGGACTGTTTCATTTTCGAGGCATTTAGGCCGAATAGCCCCCTTCTCAACACCGGCCTCTCCCTATCTGGATATGTGAAGTGGTCGTTTCACTTTGTCAAACTTTTGTGAGCCATTTATTATTTTATCAACTGAATACATTTCTGTTGAATAAATCTGATAAAGTGCAGGCTTCCAAGTGTGATATAGCTGTGATATAGCTTAGAAATCCATATTGGTTACATAGATTGCATTTCCAAATATTGACCTTAGAGTCGGGTATTGATTTGACAAATTACACATTTATTACTTTAACCACACTTTTTATGATTCGCAATGAATGCTGGCAGTAGATCTTACCAAAGTTAGATTTGATAATCAAACTTGTCTTTACAGTCAATGGCAATTGGCATTTTATCTTATTCATCCAAGTTGACGCATAAGGGAGCAGTCATTATTTACGACCGGGGATCAGACTTGGAAGCCTCGGGCATTTAGAAATTTGCAACAACCCCCTCCCTCTTGCTGGCTCGAAATATTTGTACGACCCCTCACCATCCGCCATAAAATACAACACATTCACTATATATGTATGTATGTATGTATGTATGTATGTATGTATGTATGTATGTATGTATGTATGTATGTATGTATGTATGTTATTCTATAATAGCAATAAGCCACATCACCTAGCGACGGTATACCTCTCGGTGTTGCATGGACACATCTTATAAATGGAAACGATCAAGTAAATATACAACTAGCGTGCGTGTGTGAAATTTGCTGTGTGTATTTAACATTGAATGCCCCTCTGACTCATTATGATCGTAAACCTCTATTCTTCCCAGACCTTAAGTTGGGAGTACTTTGTTTCCCATATATGGAGATAAAAAAGTTTCAAGATTGTCTAACGAACGGTGATAAGAAAGCAAATTACGAATATGGTCATTGTTCGGTGCTTGTTAAACAATTAACTATGATGTCAAATGACGGGATTTATTGACTAAGTATATGTTATCATGCATCGTGGCGTGGAATGACCTAGTTGCCGGTGTAGTGTTCTTTTGGACTTTCGTCAAAATTTGAGGCGACGCGGTCCTATGCATGCCAGGATATATCAGAATAATAACCCGGATGTTACATTAAGGTCTATGAAGTTGCGTGTGTCATGTACATAAAGCTATACTCGAATTACAATACCATGGAATCTCTTCACGAAAAAGAATAAAACAAACAAAATTCTATAATTGTCGATCGATATTTTTTAACTAAGGGTTTGGCGCTCGCATTTCTGATTAAAGTCGCGTGCAGACAGTACTTTGCTTTGATGCCTTCATTTTGCTTTTCACTGGTCACGCCTGTTTTCTTTTTACACAGAAATGAGGACCAGCAAAAGACGAATTATAAAGGTCAAACAACGACGGGACGCATGAGCAAAACCATAAAACTATAATAATCATACTGAGGGACGTCTGAATCATGTGGCACATTAGAAAATTGTGGTTCACTTCTTATTTGCTTTGTAGCTGTCGTTAAGTACATACACATAATAACCACGAGGTAATGCGAGGTCAACATGTTTCCTCACAGACACGAAAATTGACTGTTTGTAGTCTTGCCATAAAGTTAATTCAGTCGATAAAATGAAATACGATACCTTTATGATTTAGTTTTCAACACCGATCACCAGGAAAATGTATCTTCATCGAAGTACTCCTTGCCGTCAAACCGAATGTCAGGATATTGTCAAATCGATATGTGGACGAGTGAATCGGTGACGGAACGATGATTTAAAACAGACAGCATAAGCCACGCCCACTATTGGTTGCTATGGTTTCGCAGGCATCAGTTCGAAGAAAAACATTAAGGATCTGCTGGTTGGGCGGGTCATGTCATCATCATATATTATCCAGAAGGTTATACCATTATTTCGTAATCGGTTCGACGTCCGGTAATACTACAGTGTACTACGTGTCAACTAAATCACGCTAGACGGATGAGAGGGCCGAGTTAAAACTCGTAATTGAGGTCAGACGTTTGGAATGTTCCAAAGGCTGCGTCCATACACATCTCTGGAGAAGAGGAGAAAAAATTGAGGGGTACTGTAAAACGTTTATTAAATAATGGACCAATGTTGAACAAGATTCAAAGAAAAAAAAGTTCCAAAATACTGCAGTTGTGATTTTGTGCACATACAATAAAGAACCGGTTCTTTCACACATCCATAAAGGTCAGCACAAAGTACGTGACACTGCTCAACAGTGCTGCATCCTCTTTGTTGTGCCAAGATGAAGAAGGCATAAATATTTATGATAAGCATTTACAACCCACAGACTAAAACTGTTAAGCTGTAAAAATACCGTAAACACGATTGGAACTAATTTGACATAATTGGATTTTCATATTTTTCAAATTTCTCAAAAGTGTTAGGTGCCATATAGCTGAATGTTTCAATATTGTAAATAACTCATAAAAACAAGTGTGTAACGTAAAAAGAAAAGCAGATTAGATTACATTTGTAGATTAAATCGACATTACTTCACCATCCAATTATCCTTAATTAGTTCCAATCGTGTTCAGTGAACTATACTCTGTAGAGTATGCATGTTTTAGGAATTAAGGCTTGCAGCCTACGTACGATATTGTAAATTTAGTGTTCCGGTAGAGACATGAAACCAAACTTGAGGTGTGTGTTAAGATGACAGACTGAAAAGTACCTGCTGGCTCCGACAGACCATCTGCAATGTTACAACCTTTCTTAACATCCGAACTGGATGGCTACATTGGTCAACTCTCAGGAGGCATTTGATTAACTGGTTATTAAACGAAGCAATGGCATGACAACGGCAAAATATGTCTAGCAACTTTTGTGGAGTTTGAGGCAGGGGTTCTTTATTTATAGTGGAAATTGCTTAAACTCCTTAAATATTCAAATTACAGCAAATTTCTTTTGTTCTCGATGGTAGATGTCTAATATTTAGATGGGCATATTTAGATTTCTACCCTATAGTTATCCCTATATACCAAAAATCGGACATCCAGCTCTATTGGCTTGCTCAGAATTAGATATGCGCATAATTAATGAGGTACAATATGTGGTGTCATAAGGTGTCCCATCATACCAAATATGAAGGGTGTAGCACTTGTGGTTACTGAGTTGTGGACAAATATGTATATTTGAGGTCAAAGGTCATTGAGGTCACGTGACGTTTTGTCAAACAAATTATATTGTTAACTTATCCCTATATACCAAAAATCAGACCTCAAGCTCTATTGGCTCGCTCAAAATTAGATATGCGCATAATTAATGAGGTACAATATGTGGCGTCATAAGGTGTCCCATCATACCAAATATGAAAGGTTTAGCACTTGTGGTTACTGAGTTATGGACAATAATGTATATTTGAGGTCAAAGGTCACTGAGGTCACATGATATTTTGTCAAAATGTCTGAGATATCTGCGTGAACCGATGGACTCACTGATGGACTCACGGACGGATATGACCCAATCTATAAGCCCCTGGACTTTATCTGTGGGGACAAAAAACTGTGTCAATGCATCCTTTAGGCAATATGAATACGATGAGAAACTAAATTTTTATTTTTCTTGGCCTTATACATGGGAGTCTATGGAGAACTGCCTTATACATGGGAGTCTATGGAGGTGTAAACTAAAAAGTCCTCTAACACGGCCAAATTCGATCGCATTGTGAAATCGAATGCATCTGTATGGGGTTGGGTACTATTCTTGTGCCAGTTTGAAAGAAATTGACCAGGGCATGTCTGAGATATCTGCGTGAACGGACGGACGGACGGACTGACATGACCAAACCTATAACTCCCCCAGGACTTCGTCCGTGGGCACTAAAACAACGCAACAGTTATTACAGCTACACCGGCGGTAGGTTCATATCCAGAGCCCCGTACGGTCTGCCGCCGTCGCTTGAAAACCTTACCTAGATGAAATTTTGTCTATAGGCTGAAATTTCGCCGAAGTTTGACAAAATTGCATCGATTTTCAGGTTCATATCCGACATTTTTGAGTTTTGAGTGCAGACAGAAATAAGTTTTGAGGCAACATGGCTGCGACCCCATGTTGACCCCTAGCCCTGCGTACGATGCTATGTGCTACAGCTAACACACAGCATCGTACGCAGGGCTAAAAGTAGCGAGAGTTGCCGACATCGACGGTTATTTACGAGAAGTGAATAAAAGACTGTCATTTTTGGAAGCGATCGAGTAGCTGAGGTAGGCTGGGATGCGACTTGGGCCCAAGAACGCTGAATTTCGGCAGTAATTTGGGCTTTTTAGGGATGGACCATTAGACCTTGGGAGGGGGGGGTGGTCACAATGAAATTGTGAAAAATTTTTTTTTACTATTGTAAATTTCTGAATTTTTTTTTTTCCAATTGAGATTAGCTGTGCAATTTTTTTTTTTTCAGAGTAAATTTTCAGATTTATAATTTTTTTTTAGTTCGTCGCTGTCTGAAGATAAAGAGGGCAAAGATATGGTGCCAAGCACCACAAGCGGCCACGCAAGCGGTCACGGGGGGGGGGAGGTCAGGAGAGGGGTGTCCCCCTGCTGCTGTTGGAGCTTTTGAAAAATAGAGATTAAAATGGTGTTATTTGGTGGCACTTGGGGAGTATTTTTGCGGGGGGTGGTCAGGAGGGGGTGTCCCCCTCCTGCCGTTGGAGCTTTTGAAAAATAGAGATTAAAATGGTGTTCTTTGGTGGCACTTGGGGAGTATTTTTGTGGGGGTGGTCAGGAGGGGGTTTCCCTCCTGCCGTTGGAGCTTTTGAAAAATAGAGATTAAAATGGTGTTATTGGTGGCACTTGGGGAGTATTTTTGCGGGGGGTGGTCAGGAGGGGGTGTCCCCCTCCTGCCGTTGGAGCTTTTGAAAAATAGAGACAAAAATGGTGTTATTTGGTGGCACTTTGGGAGCATTTTTTCGGATTACACATCTTCCTCTGAAACCATGGTCTTCTTGCTCCTCAGTAGCTTCCTATAGTTTTGAAAATTGACTATTTTGGTTTCCTGGCTTCCCTTTCTACTGCGTGGTGAAATGCCTACATTCACCCCACCAAACATCATGCATATCTCATGATTTACAATTGATTTTGACAAGCTGAGAGGCTTAAATAAGCTAAATAATATAGTTAAATTTGCATATTTGTGTTTTTAGAGCAATTGTTGCCCTTTTTTGATCAAAACATCTATTTCTCTGCAGCAGCATGTCCAAATTGATTGGATGTGTATAGATGTGTTTAAATTTCAATATTTGTCTTTTTAGGGCAATTTATGCCATTCATGGTCAAAAAATCTGTATTCTCTGAAAGGGCTTGTCCAATTTCTTTGAAATTTGCTACACAAAAACGATTATTCATGCAGATTTATTCAGTATTTGCTATCGAGAAACTTTCAAAGTTCAAGCCTTTTGTGTGTTTTTGTGTTGGGATTTGTTGGATAGATGGCATTCTACGTAGTGTATTGTTGAATGTCAAAAACATGTGTTGCTGTTGTTTTTTGAGGCTGTTTTTTGAGAAAAAAGAATTGAAAATGCCTTTTTAAAGCAAAATAATACATAATGACTTGATATGTTGTTTTATCATTGACGTGTTTCTACTTGTTCACCCATTCTTGCATTCATCATTGCAATAAAATGCCGTGAAAAAAATGAAACTGATGTGGCCTACATCTGTTTACCTTGATCTTAAAAGGCAAATACACTTTCTGTCTTGACAACCATACCATAGTTTCAATGTTTTACCTAGTGTACCTGCTTGGTTTGTACGCAGGAAACAAGTAGAAAACAGGCTCTATAATTCATAATTTTCAAGTGATCAGAATACAAAAGTCCTGAAAAGATAAGATAATCACAACTTCCAGTATAAGGGATACAGTCACTCTAAATGTATAAATTAAAATTAAAAATGTGCCGGAGGATGTACTAAAAAATACAGAAAGTTGCTTTCTGTCGGTAAAATCTAAAAAAATTCAAAATTTTAAAGACTTTGCAGATTTTTTTTTACGCCTTTGTCTCTTATTTATTTTTTTTTATTTGCAAACTAGTTGAAGATTTTTTTTTTCCTAACTTTCTGCTCTGAAAATTTTTTTTTTCTGTTTTTGACCACCCCCCCTCCCAAGATCTAATGGTTCGTCCCTTACGTCAAGTCCCAAAATGGATTTGAAGTCACCGAACCTACGTACGGGTCTTTGCAGGGCTGTGGTGAGCGGGGCGATTAGCTGTAGCGGAACACACAGCATCGTACGCAGGACTAGTTGACCCCAAGTGAAAATGTGTTCGCGATCAAATCTTCCTATATTTTTTTCAGAATTTTCGACAAAATCATTGCTTCTTAAATCTTTTGTAAAATATAAAATACTAAAATAAAAATGCGATGTGCCATGTCTCCAGATTTCTAAAATATCGTTCGTTGACCGTTCGACGGAATACTCATTTCACAAACTTGTGACGCAGTTGAATTCAATACTGACCGCCAAATAATCTTAATGAGACGAGATCATTCTATACATCCTCCAAATTATCCAACCATTCGCGTTAGAGTTCAGCTCGCTTAGAGTATCATAACATTCTTCGGCCTTCGTTTAGATCGACCCTAATCTCTCCCATTCAGGAAATAAATACACAAGCTACCTTGACAAAATTTTGTGCACCATCGAGGACCAAACGCACTACAAATCTGTCTTGACGTCATCATCTCCTTACATGGTAATCGGCATACCGTATTTTTTAGCAAAGGAGACACAGAATACGTCGGAGTATTCAGTTTCAAAACGTATTACATTGTGTGATGTTGTCAAAAAAGGTATGTTACTGCAGTGGTATAAATTACAAAACACAAAAGTTCAAATCAGTTTATTTTGACTGGCTTTACCCAACATTTCATATTGTTTCTTATGCCAGATTTGACCACGTGCTTACTGGCGACCCCTTTACATGCAAATTTTGTGTCAAATGGTGTGTTCTCTGGAAAAACAAACGTACGATTTCTATATGAAGGAGGCGAAATTTGCCCTCAAAACTCGAAACCACCCCTTTATGGGGTGTACCTAGCTATTTTGAACGAGCTTCTCGAATCTGCAGCTCTATTTCGAAATGATGGTCTGGTTTTCTCAGCTCAAGGATAAGTGTTCTCCATCGCTGTGGGCATTACTATTCTCAACTGGGGGTACAGTTTCCAGTCGTAATGTTTTTCATTGTGTCCGGGATATAAAACCTTTCTTTTTCACACTTAATACTTTGATTAACACTAGTCACCATCTTGTCAGCGATTAAACATGTTTCAAGTTTAAATGTTAAATTCTGGTCTCGAGCCCTCTTGTTCGACCAAACTGAAATTACCCCTCCCACTTTGGCTCGTCCAGTGGGTGTAGCAAGGGTCGTGCCATCGCCTAGGAAACGGAGGGTGCATTAATTGTTGCATTTCGATGCACATTTTGATTATATTCAGAAGATTTGTGGCAAAAACTCAGATAGAGAAGCATTAATATTCACATCTCACTTATTCAAGACTGGCTGAGAGCAGCACTTCCATTCAGTTAACATCATTACGCCATTTATTATGCCAAGAAAGATGAAGCCAAGACATTTTGCCCTCCCTGGTCTCAGCCAGAAATGGTTATACCTTACAGAGTTTTTTCCCACGGAATGAAAACAAATGTACTTGGGCTGAGGCCCAAGTACAACAAAATGGTAAAAAATTGTCTTTACTCCACAAGCTTCAAAATGTGTCAACCAATGCAATAGACCAGAAAAGCATCATGAAAATTTGAGATTCTGAATTTGTGCCCCTGTTTTGCACTCTGCCATGAAGTACACTTTGTAAACAAGACGATTTCCTATGATCAGCTGGTTGCCACACTCAAACAGAAACTGCTGTACTGGTTTTAAAGAAATAATTTTCATAACATCATATTTATTTTCATTCTACACACAAAACAAATACATTGTTTTCTTCTCACTGCAAAGTATGTTGTAATACAAAACTTTACTAACTGCACAACACGTTGTGTACTATATGCACTGTTTTATTGTCCAAATGTAATGCAGTCTGAAATCAATTCTATGGTCTATTATGATACTTCACATTACACACATAGCATGCAGTGTATAGGCTGTGTTAATAATTAACAGCGTGCTTTTGGCTATATGGAATAGAACAAGTAATTGGATTTCATAAACATAAGTATTGGAAATATTCTATAAAAATTTACAACCGATCAACCTTTGACATTTTCACAATAACGACAGCACTTTTGTAACTGTTTGAAAATATTAGAAAATGAGGACATGTGTGCAAACTTCCTGAAGTGATTGTGTGCAGTCTTTATTTGTATAATTTACAGAAAGTAAGAACTGAGAGAAACACACCGTCCTTTGGTGAAAATGGATCATCGGCAGCTGTCAGACAGAGGACAGGAATTCTTATCGCATCTAACTTGTTGTCCATTGAGGCATCGGAGTAGTACTGCTCAACGCTATCATAACCAAATATCTTAGCTGTCACCCTCTCATCAAAATCCCTGATGGAGCGAACTTGGGCTGCAATGATCCAACAAAACTATTCTTCCAGAGATGTTTCAAAAAAGACCTGAAAAATCAGATTGTACCAATTTTTCACTCAAGAGAAAGAATAGTTGCCACCAGAAAATGTATCAATGTACACTTTACAGATTCCAAAGGCTAACACGGAAGGTTGCTATTTCCAAAGCAGGAAATTTCTCAATAATGGTATACCTTGGTATTTGTATATTGATCATCTAATGTTCAATTATAATAATTTTTTACTCTATACTGTAGGCAGTATTTGAATGTTTCTTATTTCCTGTAGAGTTGGAGTCGCCTGTGTTCTAAGTGCATTTTTTTTCTAACTTGCAGTAACCTGTATACTTAGTACATTAGAGTTGAGGCTAAACTAGATAAGTTAATTTTAACTACCTTTGGCATCTTACTTCAATGACCACTGTATTTACATTTTTCATGTGTATTGCAATTATCATAAAGTTGTAATGTATAAATATATCTAATAACTATCTAATGTTACAGAATGCTGATGACTACAGGACTGAGTGGATTACAGTTGAAATTTACATTTTTGTTTGAAATTAGGAGATGATGAGACGAAGGGAATCCTTACCAGCATTGCATGATCGATAATCAACAGATCTTCAAACATGTTTCTGTGTCTGTACAATATTATGAAAGAAAACACCATTACCAACCTTAATCCTGTCAGACAGTTTCACTTCCCAGTGTACCAAGTCAGTAAACAGCAGTATTGAGCCAAGTCTGTAACATTTTCACCTTCTTGACATTGTATGTTGGAGTAGGTTTGGTCAATGAAAATCATATTTACAGTATCTAAGTATCCAGGAGCCTTCAAATATTCATGTTTTGTTAAAATACAAACATGTAGGACATGTTTTATGCCTCATTTGTTCAAACCAACTTGACCTGATGGTGACATATATGAACCTGGCAGGATAAGGGTTACAGGGCCAGTAGCTGTACTTTTTGATTTTTTCATTACTTCTGTTTTTTATGTCAATTACATGTTCTTATTCTACTCCCCAAAGCATAGTGTTCAGTTTGCAAAAACAGTGTCTATAAGTGTAGAATGTGCTGTTATTGTTTACATTTGAATTCTAGTCACTGACGATCAAGAAAGTCCGTTCACCTAGAGCTCTGCGTCACCATTGCCTATGTTATTGAATACCACTGCACGGTATCCATGGTGTCCAATGCCTTCAACGATGTTTAGCGTATAATTATCCTGGCTGTCACCTACAATGAATATTAGGCCAAAAAAAAAAAAAGAAATGTTTCTGGTCAGGCCTTTCTTTAAAAAATGGTGCGGCGACGCGGCTTTTTTTTTTTTTTTTTTTTTTTTTTTTCCCTCCTCCTCAAGGGAGGGAGCAGGGTCAGTTAAAGCGCCAAAGGTTAGCGGCTAATTTGCATAATCACTTGCATATCATTAATTTATATTTGCATATGGATGTAAGCTTGCACATGCATCCACACATACATGTACACTCACAACAAAATGCAATGTAACACACAAGTGTGCAGTTTGAACATCATGGAAACTCTTTATTACACTTAAATAAATCATCACAGTATTGTAATTACAATTGCAATTAAAACAGAAGATTCAGATTGAAACTTTGAGAGCAAGAAATGGTTTGTCTCATTGGAGTTTCATTAATACATATATTGCTAATAAATTGTCAAAACTTGCCAACAAAGAGGAAAATTCACAAGTTTAAGCTTTACACAATTCAAATGCAATTGAATTTTATATCATTTTGAACGACAAACACCGCGAATAATTTTCATCACGGGGATAGATTTCAACCAGCGCCCCCCCCCCCTCCCCGCATAACTTCTACTTCCATGAACATCGTCGTTCGATTCTTGATTTTAAAAATACCACCAAGATGATCACAAGACATGAACTAAGTAGAACTAGAATCCCTCGAAAATCAGGTGTAAAATCTTTCAGAGAACGTGTCAGAGTGGAACCACACGCGACGCCAGGATCAATGTCAACACGTTATGAACCTGTCGACCAACATGGCCGCCGCCATATTGAAATTTATGCAATGTGAACTCGATCGCGATCGTGATCGTACTCAGACAAAACTCATCGTGTACAATCATAATCAACCTCACCAGTCAACTCTTGTTTCTTTTGCGGTCCATTTCGTTGATCAAAGCATGGGAATGTGATCAAAGGCCCTGCTATTGCTACACCGCCTACCTCTGTGAACACTTGTCCGCGATGTATACTGTCTTTGTTGGTCGTAATAGTCGTTCTGGAATGAAAATTTGTGAACAACCCAGCCGATTCTTCTATTGTTTTAACGTTCCTCTCAACACTTCCGACAACTTATCTGATGCATACCATACTTCACACCTTCCACTCTTTCACCAGGTTAAAAGTTGCAGTGAGCGCTTATGTGTAGACAATGCAGGCATCAGCTGGTAGCTACGCAGAGCGTGTGAACTAAGGATGGCGGGAATATTTTAAAGCGTAGCGGGAGAATCAAAGCGTAGCGGGGGGGGGGGGGGAGGCGAAAGCGTAGCGGGACCGCTATGGCCTGGGGATAACACTGAGTTTTGTAGTTTTATCAATATAGTAACATTTAAACTGTTCATGCAGTCACTGATCATGTGCCCCAAAGAATTTTCTTTCTCTTCAGCCGTTTTGGTTTGGTGTTATAGTAATCAGTATGTAGTTTGCCACAGCCGCCGGCCTCAAACCAGGAAAAAAAAAGGGTGACGCGCTGTTGTTCAAGTGACGCGCGCGCTGACCAGAAACATTTCTTTTTTTTTTTTTGGCCTTATAGGGTTATTCACAAAATACGGCCCTGTATGGACGAGGGCTCAGTGAGCCAGAGTCCATACAGGGCCGTATTTTGTGTATAAACCTTTTATTATACACCTCCCTCCATTAATCGTCCGTATAATTCTATGGTAAATTTTGAGGGATGCGGCACGCGCGATATGAGTGGAACGCGCGCGATTGTTGAAATAAAATTGCTCAAAGGTCAAACAGGCGCGTCGCGCGTCTCCCGTATTCGGGACTCCGCGTACTATACAAAATACGGAAAGTTATTGGACGGTCAAACTCCTATAGGTTACGGCAGTAGGTGTATAATAATGCAGAGAACAGCTATCACTCTCAAATTATCCTGTTCATATTTTTTATCTATTCAAATACTTATTTGGGAGAATCATAATTGGAGTAAGTTCACAGTAATTCATCTAATCGACAAGAAACACATGCAAACAGGTTTGTACATAACAGGATGAATTGTTAGTGTCTCTTACTATAATTGAAATACACAGATGACATATTGAAATTCATGTCTGTTACTATGGCGACAGTATTAGATGCGGGAAGCAACCGTCGAGGCAGGCCGGTCTACAGGATCAGTGATTTGATATACGGAATGGTCCCTATCTGCAAATTTTATCTTCATTCATGAAAAAATAAATAGTGAACATGTTTGCTTCTAGCCCCGACAATTGTTAATCTTGACTAGCTGCAATTGGCCTTTTGTGACATTCCCTTCAAACATTGAACATGGAGAAAGAGAAAATGCACTATGCCTGGCAGCAGTGTACCCACTAAGCCAATCTGACATGGCATAATGTGAGGCAAAGTTGCGCGATGCTCGGAAATTACATTTAACTTAATACATGACTGAAATAGAGGTAAAATAAAATCTGGCAACCATGCATCAAAGAAACAATCGCGATGGTTTCATTTAATGTGTCTAAAACCGAGGTCGAATATACGCATGGTCACCCATTTATTCAATATCTTTCAACATGTCAAATAATATAAATAGTATCTCGTATCAAACAACATTCATGAAAAATGGCCGACTTTGTCCCTTTAATGCCAAGATTTGATTTTGTAATTTTATATATCAAGTTGTCTCTGGATTTAGCAAGGTAATGACGTCAGTATAAATTGTCTCCAGATGCAAAAAAGGAAAGAAAAGGAAATTGAAAAAAACGACAGTAAAATCAAAGTGCTATTACGAAAGATAAAAAATAAAATTGCGTCCAGCTCGCATCAATACAGGTATGCTAGGTGTGTTGTTTCACTCTTTGCTAAACTTTAAACACGACCTTACTGCCCTGGAAAAATTACGGGTTTTTAAGAGTGTAAAATGACAAATTGCTCATTTCGTTGCTCGTGTTGTATTCCATTGATAGAGTTAGGCCAAGTTCAACAGATAGTCCATGTCTTTCCACGGTGAGTTTTGTATGCGTATTGAGAGAACATGTTTTCCAAGTTCGCAGTACTCTCTTAATTTAATTTGTAATTTTCATCTTGACAAGTAAACACGAAAGTTGAACCTCTAAGTGATAACACCAACAAACAAACATTTTGGGGAAAAGGTCAGAACGAGGCGATAGTTTCGAGAGGCAAGCGAATGAACAGACTCAGTACTCGGAAGCACGCCCTCACCGCAAATCTTGTAAGGAAACAGAGAAATCAACTAAACGTACGTCACACTTTTGATAAAATCAGAACAATACAAGCGTAGTACTGGCGCTCCACTATGTTAATTTGAAGTTAAGGAGAAGCTTGGTATACTGTAACAATTTTCTCCGGGATAACATTTCAGGCGAATTCGGCTGTTTTGGTTAAAGAGAGTTCTAATTTTACATCACATTTCACACTTTCGAAGCCTCTATATTTTATATGAACATGAATATTTCATTGAAGTCAAAAGCGACCTCAATAAAGTACATCTCAAATATCCACAGATTTCAAACAAAATTTATGTCATCAATCAACAGGGAATAAATATGCAGAACTTACAAAACTGGCACCTCTAAAACGAGATTGAATGTTTATATCTGAGAGACCAATTAGGGCAATACTTGTTGTTATTCTACAATCACTGGTCCCATTCAGAAAATGCTGTAGTCTGTACTCGAGAAAACAATGAAAGACATTCTCCAAAAATAAATGATGCACATTGTGTTATCGATCAATAAGAAAAGACATATGAAAGTGTACAGTCGTCATTCGACCTCACTGAATTGCTGAATTTTCCTATTTAAAAACTGTGCTGGGCTCAAGGTTAAAGCACAGAGAAATCCCTGACATTCATTGTGTCTAGAATGACAAAAGTCAAGAAGAACAGTGGAAAAGCATACCTGCATTTCATTGAAAGAACATTTCTAAGAAGCCTAGGAAGACTCTATAAAGGCACGTAATTTGCCAGTGTCATATGCTTTACATCACTGTAAATTTACATTTTATTGCTGTGCACTTTGAAAATGTTATGTGTCCATCAATTTTACATAGTGACGGGGATTTAGGGTATATTCAAGAATGCACTGACTTTCTATTTTACGTCAGTGTGATACACTTGGATTAATCATCCCGTCATCATCAATGCTACTACTACTGCATCTTATACGAAACAAGAACACGCCTACGATTTTGCTTAAATTTGGCTCCTGTAGTTAGCTGCAGTTTACGACATACCACTCATAACAGTTTGTATGACTTGTTAGGTTGGAGGGGTGCAACAAGCTTTGGGCAACTTAAAATTATCAGAAGAGTTTGTGACTGTGTCGAAGGTGACTGGAAATTAAACAATTTTTTGTGCAAATTTATGCTGCCAAACAAAAACGTTCGTTACAAGCAGAATAGAACATGATGTAATCCATTGTCAATCTGTGAACTTTGCCAGTGTCATATAGGTAAAACGATACTTGAAACAATCCGTCCCTCTATGAAAAAATATCCGATGGATGACGGAATAAAACATTTGAATCAGCGGCTCCTTCTCTATGAACTCAATGAAATTCATAACTTATGCCAGTTTGGCACTTCAGTCTTAGCGATTTACCTGAATTCACCCGGTACAACTGTAAATAGCAGGAAATTACTTTGTTTTTGTAACCATCGACATAAAATATACGTAATAAGCAGGCGACCGGCCCATTCCGAAAAATTGTAACCGGAATTGACCGCATTTCAGAAGAATGAGATATCGCCTTTTAAAGAGAAAGAATCGCATGATCGCCTATCCGCTCGCACGAGAAAATTTGCCTGCCGTTCCCCGCCTTCTGATCAGAAAAACATTGTTCGCCAGCCTGACAAGAAAGGGCTTGTACGCGCCTTTTTCATGAACACTTATGCTGGCTGTCCCTGGTACCATCCGTTATATGCCCCTCAGACAAACGAAGTCAAGAAGTGACTCAAAATAACTGTAGAACCATGATAGTTTCCAAATTGGATTGAAACTGCGATTTTTTGTGCTCTGTAAAATGATCGACTTGATTTTTTGTCATAAATACACACGGCAAAGCAATTCATACATTGATGTGCTCTAATAACAAAATAAAGACCAGACCCAGTTCATTTTACACAACTGCCAAGGTGTAGTTGCAGAATTCCCTGGTTATGAAGATCAATTAACAACTGAAACTCGGATGGCATATTGTGGTACTTCTGTTTCATTTTTGCAGCCGACTGCATAAGAGCATCATCAAAATAGTGATATTGGATTGAGTTCCCTTCCAAATCTTCATAAAACGGCCAAAATCCGTACAGATGAAGTTCTTCACAAAAATTTACAAATCCAGAAAGTAACAGGATACCTTAAAAAAAGGGAAAAGGGCACGTAAGTGGTTGCAACATTATCCACAAAATCGTATTCTTATATATCTTTGCACGTAAGTTTATAGTAGGTCCTACCGACTGAATTGCCGACCAGCATGACAAACTTAAAGCTATTATAGACACATCCCGTTCTCTACCGAACCCCCGCATTGACTCTACTATAGGGAGTCTAGCATGGGTATATGGAGGTGGATGGCAATGAGATTTCCTATTAAACGTGGTATTGCTTTGCAACATTCACCACTCAACACGTGGGCACACTAAGTGCCTGATTACTGTCAAATTCATGCTGGTCTCTGGGTCATATTTGAAAAAAATACGAGAAACTCTTGGAAGAACTTCGCAGTGACAGTTATAATTTCAACCATAGGACGACAATGTAAAGTATTGTGGTAAAATTTGACACTTGGTCCATATCGTGGTGACCTCGACGTGCTCTCGCGCGTTCCTTCAACACTCTGACTATATTTAACATTTAGGCCTACCTGAAGACAAATGTCTCGCATTGACACCTCGTCGTTTCCAAAATCCATGCGATGAAGAGATGTGACTTGGATGGCCGAATACAACAGTCATATTCGTTAACTTAAGTGCATCTTGTCCACGGAAAGATAACTTGGTGCAGAATTTATGGGTAAAAGCAGGAAAATATACTATAGAATTTCCATATTCTGACGTCATAAACGCTTTGAATTTTTCCGCCGATTCCCTTTCCGTAAGACTTGAATACCTTGTAAACCAAATAGAGAAAGTAGTACTCATTAGGCCAAAAAAAAAAAAAGAAATGTTTCTGGTCAGGCCTTTCTTTAAAAAATGGTGCGGCGACGCGGCTTTTTTTTTTTTTTTTTTTTTTTTTTTTTCCTCCTCCTCAAGGGAGGGAGCAGGGTCAGTTAAAGCGCCAAAGGTTAGCGGCTAATTTGCATAATCACTTGCATATCATTAATTTATATTTGCATATGGATGTAAGCTTGCACATGCATCCACACATACATGTACACTCACAACAAAATGCAATGGTAACACAAAAGTGTGCAGTTTGAACATCATGGAAACTCTTTATTACACTAAATAAATCACATTCACAGTATTGTAATTACAATTGCAATTAAAACAGAAGATTCAGATTGAAACTTTGAGAGCAAGAAATGGTTCGTCTCATTGGAGTTTCATTAATACATATATTGCTAATAAATTGTCAAAACTTGCCAACAAAGAGGAAAATTCACAAGTTTAAGCTTTACACAATTCAAATGCAATTGAATTTTATATCATTTTTGAACGACAAACACCGCGAATAATTTTTCATCACGGGGATAGATTTCAACCAGCGCCCCCCCCCCTCCCCGCATAACTTCTACTTCCACTGAACATCGTCGTTCGATTCTTGATTTTAAAAATACCACCAAGATGATCACAAGACATGAACTAAGTACAACTAGAATCCCTCGAAAATCAGGTGTAAAATCTTTCAGAGAACGTGTCAGAGTGGAACCACACGCGACGCCAGGATCAATGTCAACACGTTATGAACCTGTCGACCAACATGGCCGCCGCCATATTGAAATTTATGCAATGTGAACTCGATCGCGATCGTGATCGTACTCAGACAAAACTCATCGTTGTACAATCATAATAACCTCACCAGTCAACTCTTGTTTCTTTTGCGGTCCATTTCGTTGATCAAAGCATGGGAATGTGATCAAAGGCCCTGCTATTGCTACACCGCCTACCTCTGTGAACACTTGTCCGCGATGTATACTGTCTTTGTTGGTCGTAATAGTCGTTCTGGAATGAAAATTTGTGAACAACCCAGCCGATTCTTCTATTGTTTTAACGTTCCTCTCAACACTTCCGGACAACTTATCTGATGCATACCATACTTCACACCTTCCACTCTTTCACCAGGTTAAAAGTTGCAGTGAGCGCTTATGTGTAGACAATGCAGGCATCAGCTGGTAGCTACGCAGAGCGTGTGAACTAAGGATGGCGGGAATATTTTAAAGCGTAGCGGGGAGAATCAAAGCGTAGCGGGGGGGGGGGGGGGAGGCGAAAGCGTAGCGGTCCGTATGGTCTGGGGATAACACTGAGTTTTGTAGTTTTATCAATATAGTAACATTTAAACTGTTCATGCAGTCACTGATCATGTGCCCCAAAGAATTTTCTTTCTCTTCAGCCGTTTTGGTTTGGTGTTATAGTAATCAGTATGTAGTTTGCCACAGCCGCCGGCCTCAAACCAGGAAAAAAAAAGGGTGACGCGCTGTTGTTCAAGTGACGCGCGCGCTGACCAGAAACATTTCTTTTTTTTTTTTGGCCTTATGTATCTTGGTTGCACCTGAATATTATCGATGAAATAGGTTTACAATCGCAAACATATTTGATGCTTGGACTTATACATATGTTTTGGCGAGTAAGTGTAAAACAAACTTCACAGGCGTGGAAAGAAAAACTGGAAAGTGACACAAATGCACCATGCACCGTCATCAAGATAACTATTTCACATAAAACATACGTCATCAGCAGGCGAGTGGCCCATTCCGAGAAATTGTAACTAGAGGTGACAACTTGAACTTGTTTCAAAAGAATGAGGTCGACTAACTTCATATGCAAGTGTTTTGCTTTGAGTTGCTCTCCTTCAATAAACATTACAAAACGAAATATGAAAAATACGAAAATATTACACACAGCTATCCAAGCAATCATTCAAGAAAGAATATCATCTTTTCGTAACAAGACTATACAAGTAAAATGTAAATCTTTCATTTTAATCAAAATCTCCGGATATGACAGTTAAAGTGACGACAAAATCTTACATCCATAGAAATATGAGACGTCATAACCTCGCTTTGATTTGATAAACTACTAGTTGAGGGCGCTCTTTTCATTCCCTGTGCCTATTCGATTCATTGGATGCTTAAACGTCGGTTCGGCTAAGATGTATACGGAAGTGAAATAATTGCAACAAATAAATTGACATGAATTTTCCTACTAAGAGCTGATAGTATTTCAAAATATTTCTCAAACAACGTAAACCTTGAGCCATATGCTATGCTAGTTGCAATAATTGTAGCTCTCTGGCCGTGTGCAGGCTTCTTCTGTCGCGTTGGCTGAGTAGCGCCTATGCCCAGTAAACGATACATGAAATTGTTTAAATAGGTGTGCTTACTACAGACGAGTTTGTTCACGGTCACGACCTCAAACGTTTTTAGGATTTTAAATAATGATCGAAGATGTCAATGTGTTCAGTTAGCCAATCTTCTTTGATAAATGGATGACGTGTATTCTTGATCACGTCACACAGAAACATTCACAGGTACAACAAACCGACCAACAGTTTTGAAAATCGTAACCAGCATGCCATTTAAACGTATTGTGAACAAATTCAAACAGTTTGTAAATAAAGGAATCAAATAGAAGATCTCCAAAAACAGACTGCCCCCCCCTCCCCGCCAGCCATAAGGTGAGATTAAACAGGAGCCTGTAAAAGCCGGATTATTTAAAGAAGGCCCTCAACATGGTAACGTACAGCTGGTAGGTAATTTGTTTCTTTGCTGGGGCACTCAACTGTACGGTTTCCGCGATGTTGTGGTATTGGGGTCATTTAGCTACCCAACGCACTCATTTTGTAGGTCATTTAATTAATTAAACGGATTTTCTACCTTCGCAATCCTCCTCCTGCCACGACAAGTTTCTGGGTAATCTCGAAACTCATTTATTACTTTATGGGAATACGAAGTGGCTATGTGAATATTGCAACACGTAGTGTGTCGTAGTGTCGTAGTCACTGTACTAACCCGTATGACTGTCTCTGTGAACGTTGTGCAAGAGACCTGTATTTTTTAAAACGATCGTTTAATCCGTGGAGCTAGGAGCTGTGTCTGTTGTTCAAAGTTGCGTCTACAAAATAAGAGTTGTGGTCCCCCAAAATTAGAAATGAGTCTTTTGAAAGAAGAATTTTGCATTTTGCAATTTAGGATGTTGTAAATGAATAAAGACTTTTTGTTGAGCGAAGTATTTTATTACTCGTATGGGTAATCTGTAGCTCGAGGTACCGGGATCCTTAACGTGTATACACACGTTGCCCTATTCTCAGCACGTGGTGTGTGATTGCATGAGTTATTTCGAGTAAGACTGCCAATACTTACCGATCTCGGACAATACTCGGGTTGCAAGTTGCCAAATGAGTCTTTATACCGGCGTCTTTGGAATAATTGCGCACTATGGCTTGGTTGAATCTGAAATTTAATGGTTGTTGCAGTATTTTAAAGGTGTGGATTTTGGTGTGATTTTAAGTTGAAGCCTGTTTGCTTCTTGTGAGTGTAAATATACAATAGCGACGATATAATCATCAAAATATACAGTCATCAGAACAAATAAAATACTGCTGCTCAGGTCGCGGTTCAGCCTTTAGGTAGTATGCGCCTCGAATGTGAAAAACTTAAGCTTTTGCTCAAACTTTCCTCAATGAAACTTTTATTTTGTCGTTTATCAAATGCGGAATAAAATTCGAGGGTCATCGTCCAAAGTTTGGTACTACAGAAACAAATAACCTACTGTACCGATATTTGAAATTCAAAATGGCCGCCTTTCCTTTGTTAACTCAGTGGGAAAAATACTGTTTTGATTTTCGAAACTAGGACAGTGAATTTTTTTGCGTTCTCCGAGAGCTTCAAAACAACTCCACAAGCAGTTGACAAGAAAAGTTTTGAAAAAATTCGAGGGTCCGAATATCTGTCCCGGAGACGCAGTCATAGAACCCGGCCTAAGAAGATCTGCACATCAAAAACACTGTTATAGGTTGCTGTTTCAAAACTCGCACGCTAAAGTATGAAAAAATTGGAGGATGAACGTGCTGGGAAACTGTGTTATTGCTGTCAAACGAAAATTTCACAGGAATTGCATGACATTGCACAACAGAACTATGAATTATGCCTGCTAGAGTTCAAGCCAGCGCTGCGGCAAACGTAAACATAGCCAGCGATATAATGAGCAACTCAAAGAATGTGCTCTTTGTTTATCCCTATAATGAAAGTAAACTGTCGTATTACGTTAATGTGAGGTTTAATATTTCAACCGTTTCTTACCTGACGACAAAATCTGCTGAATCTATTTCCTTTCCGCACTGACTTCCCAGTAATATTCCACTACTGCCGACAACGCTGCATCTTTTGTGGAACGCATTGTTCAACGGAGACTCCTAAACAAAAACGATTTTATTCCGTTTTAGTTATATTTAAAGTGTTTTATTCGATCGATTTCACGAGGCCCAGAAAAAAACATTTTTTTCCGATTAGCTTTTATCTGTGTATGTGTCTGTTTGTCTATTTGTTTGTTTGCTTATCTGCCTGTCCTTTCGGCTTTCTGTCTGTCTGTCTTTCTATCAATCCATCCACCCATCTCTGAATCATGTTCATTATTGGAGACAACACACCGAAGACACATTTCGAATTTTGTTTTGATTTTTGGCAAAAGTGAGAGAATTCTCGGAATGCTATCTCACAAAACATGGTTTTGATAATACATTGTATGACCATATTTGAGAACGCCTGCTTTGTGACGCCTTTTATTAGTAATGTAAAGGAGAGAGGTACATTAACCCTTAGTCGCTTGGCTTGTCTCAGCTGTACGCAGTAGATACTGGCTGGGCCATCTCGTTCACTCCAAGATTTAAGCGACAGTCTAGTGCTTCAATTTCGCAATATCTCACCATCAACACGACAATCTGATGAAGTTTATTCTTTCACTTTACACAGTTTCACTGCAAGCGTGGAGCATACACAGAAGTTTTCGACAATACCTTGTGTTAATTCATTCTGAGGCCAAAACATGGTTGTCAGTAAATCAGTCACTGCCACAACTAAGATACACACTTACCCTAGGAAAGCGCTTGTACACGTCCAAAGTTACGTTGATCGTTCCCTTCTCCGCCGAGTATCTCATCACTTTGTTGAGTTCTACAGATTTCTTTGTTGTTAAAAACGAGGCTGTTGTATTACAGGATTTCTCAATTTGTGATCTGGTAACCAAAATATACAACAGTGATGTGTAAATTATTTTCAAATTTGCTTCCTTGCCTGTACCGTGGTAGCGCTAGTTTTATCCTATCGAAAAGTAAAAGCAATACTTCTTAATTGCTGGATAAAAAATAACGCCACTTTATTAACCTATCGAAAAGTAAAAGCAATACTTGTTTGTGTTATTAATTGATTGATAAAAATAATGGTACTTTATATGGAATGAACAAACAAGCAAATACGGGAAAACTATACACCTGGCAGAGTCAACCCTTACTGAGATTTTTAGTAACACAATTTGTCTATTGCACGCTTCGACGGCCAGGTAGAGCTATTTTATCTTGTGTGTTCATTTCAAGTAGATTTTAGCAAAGTTTGGAAGAATTCATAGCGAAGTGCAGTACGAGTTATTATATTTACATGCTCTAATAAATAACTGTCCAACTTTGATGTTACGTCCCTTCTTTCATTTCTCTTTGAATACAGTTTCGTGTTCCACTGCAGTGTCAAAGTGATGGCGATGTTATTTCACTGCTATAACTTTGTGAGACTGAGAAAAAGTGCTGCTTTTATAACAGAATAATAGTGAACGCATCAACAGTTACCCTATTCATAACTCTGACCCCTAAGTAGTCGGTGATAAAAAAGGATGGTAACTTTGTGATATGTGCCTCAAAGCTGAAGGACATAAATTTGCTCAAAATTGTAAATGAAACTTTCGACCATTCTCTTACCAAACCAAGGATACAACTGTGGGTAACTTTCCAAATTTTGATCTTTGAGAAACAAATCACCTAACATTTCCCGATATTTGAAATGCAAAATGGCCGCCATTCTTGTGTTACGTATATTGCGAAAAATTAAATCTTCGAAAAGAAGGTGAAATTCTACTTACTCCAAAGAACTTAAAAAATGAGTCCCTACAAGGTAGAGAAGAAAACTACTGGTAAAATTGGAGAGCCCGTACATATACATCTGTTCCCGAGGCGCACCGCATTCTACCATACTTGACAGCATTACTAAATATTTCGAAGCTGGTATTTTGATTGCAGCAGGTTCAAGTTGAATGAGGTCGCGCAGGATTGGAAACACTGTTGTTGAAATAAAAGAAAACAAAATCCACAAACAAACAAACAAACAAATGAACAAACAAAGAATGAACAAACCTGAATTCCCCAGCTGCTGTGGCGTTAAATGTCCAGTTGGTTCGAATGCTTTTGATAACTTCCATGATGAGGGTCCTATTGGCCACAGCTTCTGTTTCAAGAGACTTTTCTACCGCTTTCACATTAGATTTCCGAGTCGCTGGTGAATTGCCCTCAGATGCACTACTGGTGTGCGATGTTACTTTGAATTGCTGGTCACATGTACATGTAGATTTGTCCAAGGATAGTAATGATGTAAATGATATCATGCTTATAAATGCAAGCGCTACGACACATGTTTTTCTATTCCAAACCAAACATCTAATTGTTCTGCAGCCTTGATCTTTGAAATAGCCACGCATCTGAAAGAAAAGAAAATAATATACTTGTATAAATCTTGAAAGTTACAACGGTGACGCGTACGAAAGAATTCAGGTGGTTCTGTTCTATATGTCCTAACTTGTGATAAAGATTTGAAACCTCTTTAGTAGACTGAGGTTCCAAAATCGTTATTAAGCCGTGGCCTTATATTGGTGATTTTATTGGCGACTTTGCATTCATCCTATGAACTATTTGAGAGTCTCTCTGCGCGACAAGACCTTTTATAAATATTTTGCATGGCAAGAGAAACCTTTGGCAAAGGGATAGGTCATGTATTGTTGAAGTATCGTTGGCGTCGTCAGGTAAAATACACGCACGACCAATCAACTGAGACAGGACTATGCATTAAAATACTACTTCCAAATATCCTGCTGTATTAGCATACATCATCTAAACATTTTCATCCATTGAAAGGAATTGCTTGAATATTAATATATTATAAAGGATGAGCGGTGAACTTGTCTTGCCCTATTTGAAAAAAACACTACTTTGGAGAGAAAAAAACGCTGCTGTTTTACCATTGTAACAAGACTGAAGTGGTTGGAATGAGTCCAGAAAATACGCGTTGCAGTGTGAAAGGTCGTAAACAAAGAATGTTGAGATTGTGGTTCAAATTACTTCAAATGCATTCTACTGTGTAATGTTCCAGTTACCAATATAATTTGGCAAGTATTGGCAAGTTGCTTACAGTTACGCGAAAGTCTCGCAGACTGCAACCGGTTTTAACATAACTATAAGTATGTAAATTATTGTTGTCAAACAAGGTGAGTTTTTTTTTGACGAAACTTTTTCTCATCAATCAATCAATCCATCGATCAATTAACATATTATATACTGCGCTCATCTTCGGCGCTCATCAAGCCATTGCGTATCCATTGAACAGATTTGATTCAGGTGTCCCTGAGGGTATAGAATGAGCCTCGAGAACAGATATTCGTACTCTCAAACTTTAAGCAGCATTTTCTTTGGCCTACATTTGTGGGTGCTCATTTTGAAGCTCATGGACTAAATCAAGTTTTTCACTGGCTTATCTTTGTGAGAACTGAAAATTCAATTCTCCCATAGAGTTAACACAGGGTCAGTAAATTTTAATTTTAATGTTTTTTTAGAAGCACATAAATTTGCACGATGAACCCTCACTTTTATTCTAATTTCGAAAGGGAATGTTTGAAAGTACTTCAGGAAAAACGGAGAGATTGAGTAGAAATATGAGGCTGGAGTATACCATTTATAAATGCAAAAGTGAATAAGTTTGAAAGTCGACGAGGAAATTTTGTACTAGATCCTAAGGCGAACAGGTAGTCAATGTTGATACGCCAGACCTGAGGAGATCGACAGACTCTTCTTGTAAATGCCATTATTCTAGCTTCTGCATTCTGAGCTCATTGTGAAACGCATGGCCGAAATTTCCGATTTCATCCGCTGGTAGAGTGTGGACTGGATGACTTTTTGGTGGAACTTTCAGTACAATCTAACCTGTCTTAGTGGTCACCTTTACAGAGCGGTCACTCCTCTACAGTGGTCGTTTTGTGGCAGTCAAGTAACATTTTACACGTTAAAGGCCCTCTACGCAATGGCCACCTGTCTTATGTGGTCACTTGCCACATGTATACTCCAGTTTGGTAAAACATATTTGTATAATTGTCAGCATATGTGAATCTGAATGACTTTTGTCAATAACATGCTGAAACTGAAAGCGAGAAATGAGTCCATTTTGACAAATTTTATATCTGCATCAAAATTCTTTCAGAAACTGAACAAATCTATTATGATTTTCAATAGATTTAAGTTATGAAATTTGATTATTACCTTTATCTTTTCCTTAATTCACCACTAATATACTTTTGCTTCGGCCCTTTGAGTGACCACTGAGCACATGTTTGTTAAGTTTGTAATTAAAAGGAGACTTGTGTGCTTGTTTCATTTACGACTGTATACATCCCATTTAAAATAACAAGCCGTATGGACAGAGATACCAAAGGGTTCATATCAATGACAAAGTAATTGGAGTTACAAGGCAGATATTGCAAATCTGGCTGAATATAAGGTTGGAAAGCGTCAACATAAAAGAGAGTATATTTTTAGCCGCTGAAAACAAGTAGGTTGAAAAAAGGTGCATCTCTGGTGTCAAGTCAATTGTTCAGAATTGTCGATATACGAGGATTTTGCATGCATTGATCGGTCTCATGCAACCAAACAAGCCTGAATCTGTAGCTGGACAAAAGGGAGAAATTCTTACTTCCGAGGGTTATATTTTTCGTTGTGTAAGGTGGTTCACTTCGCAAAAATGACGTAATATTTTTCTGTCTGAAGGTACATATTGTCGGCAACACGTTTTTTACGAAATGCTTAGTGTCATTCTGCCAAGTTGTCGGAGGCATCGTACTTATACGGTTCACATAAAACATATGTGTACAACTGTAGTTACGTTAAAATGTATGTAATTTTAGACTGGGATCAGTGGGCTGTCGTCTGTATTTTCAATTAGGCTTTCATCTAAAATATTAGCTGATGTTAGGGGCTGCAAAAAGGGACATATATTTCCCCAAAGACCCTAGCCGTTAATTAATTGTGCTTGTTTCCACGAATAACACATTTGGTTGTTTTATGGCAGCCTTTCCAAACACTGTAGAGTCAATGTTGAGAGCCATATATCCCAGAGCTAGTGTTTGTGTTAGTCGTGGTTATTAAGGCAGCCAACATTGTTTAAAGCCGAGAGGGGAGTAAGAGAAATGAGAGGGTGGGCACTTGAAAATAATGAACACGAAAGGGGTCATGCAAAAACTGATAAACAAAGAGATTATGCAGTAATATTCACACTTGACTTGTCTAAAGTATAGCCAAATCACGCTATTTTAATGTTAACTTTTCACATGTATCTGTATCAGGAGAGGGAGACCCTTTCTTGACCTCCTTAATATTTTCACTGCTCCACAGCCTGGTCACCAAACATATAATACATGTACCTGTATGTAATGATACAGTTACTACACACATTACAGTTGACTTCAAAATGTCCTTGTACTTTGTTGTAGTGATAAGGTTTGTCTTTGTCGCATTTCACAGAGGATACTGGGCGAATTTAAGTTTATTTATAGAGATTAAAACATCAAATGACCAAACATATGTTTGGTGTACAGCTTAGAGACCTGTCCTGACAGGCAGCATTACATCCCAATATGCTAGGCCATACATCTACATTCTTGCCATGGTATTTGATTGCAGGTTCAGTGATGTATACAGTGCAATCAGACAGACAGGACAGGATATGCATAAAACTCGTATAACAGATATTATCACTATCTTATTACTTTTTACTTGAAGTAATTTGTGTTATTACTTAGCATTGAGCACTGTCATTTGCCATGAGGACACCTGAGAACTTTTCTTGGCGAGAGAGAGAGAGAGAGAGAGAGAGAGAGAGAGAGAGAGAGAGAGAGAGAGAGAGAGAGAGAGAAAAAATTGTGTGTGCGTGCATGCGTGTGTTCTGCAGAGGAGGGGGTCTCGCACAAATTTCGAGTCCTTAAGGGGGTAGCTTACTAAAAATTTTCAGGTGAGGAAGGCGGCTAATCAAAATTTCGGAATCACTGAGACTCTTTTTCCGACCCAAAGCTGTTAATAGTGACGGCCTGTTACAACCGATAACGTAGTAACGAACCGATAACGTATCAAACCCGATAACGTAGTAAAAGTTTACCGATAACGTAGTAAATCAACCGATAACGTAGTAACTAACCGATAACGTAGTAATTTTTTCTAACCGATAACGTTACGGTAGTAAAAAATTACCGATAACGTAGTAATTTTTCCTAACCGATAACGTATCAACAAATTTACCGATAACGTATCAAATCAACTGATAATGTATTGGATCAAGTGATTCATGGGAATAGATTCATAGGGATAGATCTATCCTCGATCGATCGATCAATCCATTGATCAATCGATAGATCGACCGATTGATCGATCGATGTCCTGATCTATCAATGGGTCGATATTTCTATCGATTGAATGATTGAATGAATTGATCGATTGCTCGACTAATAGAACGATTGATAAATCTATATATGTGTATATGTATAAACATATATATACACACATACATATATATTCGATGGATGGACCGACGGATAGATAAATAGAGGGATAGTGTAGAGTAAAGATTCCAATCAACTGATAATGCATCAAGTCAACAAATAAATTATCGATCGACCGATAAAGTATTAATAAATGGAAACTAACTGAATATAAATGAGTGTTGTATCTTTCGTTGTTTTTTTTAAATCAATCATGCGATTAAACCTTCAGAGTCACATACACTGGAAGTATACTGTTTTCGTGATATTACTCAGACATCACAAATCGAATTTCATCAATTTGGGAAATGCAAACTAATTGATAAGTATTCCTGCAGGATGAATTAAAGATACAACACACTTGTGAGTGTCTTTATCGACACACTTTCTAAGTTGGGGGAACTTGGAAAAAAGTTTTTAACATGGCCGATTATAAAATTTCGTTACTTACAACGTCAGTTTATCAAAATGACAATAAGCCTTTACAAAGTAATCGCAATCATACCCATCCGTAACCCGATAACATTAGGTCAAAATTCGTAATACACTTGTTATACGTAGACAAAAAACAGGGCGGAACAGATAGTAAAGCACCCTTACACACTCATGTAACTCTCATTCCGGGACTCAATTACAGGTAAATCTTGACTCATCGCTCAATTGAATTCCTTATAATCAAAATTCATCAATTTTGCAAGTTACTCCTGTAAGCTAGCCAAGTCAACAGATTTTGTAAACAGCACATTGCTTTTTTTCTTTCCTTTTTATCCTTTCTGTCGTGATATACGTCAAGTCACATTTTATTTGAAGTAGGATTACGAAGACATCGCAAAATTATTGAGTACTCATACATAGTATAGAGCTATAGAAAAAAGACGTTTAGGCCTAGAAAAATAAAAAGTTTGTTTCTCATCCTGGTTGCGTGTCAATTGAGACCCGCCGCGTCAACCCTTTTTTCTGCTCACGAGGAAATAAAAAACAAAAATACGCGACGATAGTGCATAATTCAATGCTGTATAAAACAGAACTGTAAACAAAATAACTGACACAAACATTCCATTCAGAACTGTACACATATGTCATTGTTATATTAAGCTGACGAAACTGTGCATTGCTGCACTAAAAGCCAAACCGCAGAACTGTTGCATTACAAAAGTACTAAAACAACACTGCTGTGCATTTATCTCTGCGTTCATTTCTATATCGTTTTCACGTTTTTTGCGCACTCTTGTTTGTTGCAGAGTAAAAAAAATGAGGAGAAAATACCGCGTCACTGCATCATTTTTGCAATATGTCTAGGGTAACAAACAAACTTATACTCGTAACAATTTACGCTAAACGGAAAAAATAAAATAGAAGAAAAGAAAATTGAGTACGAGGCAATGTGATAAGAAATTGATCTATAGATCTATCTATCCATCTATCTATTGACCAATTTATGGAATCTATCGATCGATCTATCAATTAATTGATCTATCTTTCTATCGAATTGATAGATCCTGTATTCTATCGATCGATGTGCCAATCGATTTATTTATCGATCGGTCGATCGACCGACCTTCTATCAAACATCGATAGATAGATAGATCAATCGATCTATCGATTGAGTGATTGATTTATCTATCGATATATTTATCGACCTATTTATATAAGTATGTATGTATGTATGTATGTATGTATGTATGTATGTATGTATGTATGTATGTATGTATGTATGTATCTATATTATCTATTTATCGACCTATTTATATATGTATGTATGTATGTATGTATGTATGTATGTATGTATGTATGTATGTATGTATGTATGTATGTATGTATGTATGTATGTATGCAGCGTTGGAAACTACGCCCGTCCTCCCGTCCGAGACGGGTAACTTTTCAGTCGGACGGGAGGAAAATTGTACTTCCACGTCCGTGTGTCGGGCTCTCGATAGTAGCCCATACGGCATACCCAGTAATCTCATCGATCATGATCAGCTGCTTCTAGATGTAATGTTGTTTTAAACGAAATGTAGTATACCAATATGTCGGACTTCGACGCGCTTATGCTACTGAAACTGTGCAACTGTGTGACGCCGGAATGCAATGCAAGCGAGACATGTAAACACGGGTAAACAGGAAGTCGCTCATACTAGCAAATCTCACACTAAGCGAGATTTGCGCGATATCAGCCAGTGCTAAAAATATAAAGATATAAAGGAAAGATATAAAGATATAAAGGATATAAAGGAAAATGAGGGCAACTCCACACATCGGCTCTACCAAGATTGTTTAGTATTACGATATGGTGAATAAAAGGATCATTGCATTTATTTTGTGTGGAATACATGGCGAGACACCGGTGAATCGATAGTGCTTTGACCCTAGTCATGTGATTTGGGTCCCGGTAAACCGGTTTGTTGATTGAGTGATTCGTCTTAACGGTGTTTCGGAACCAAAAATGGGGTTCCTTCATCAGTCGCTCTCTTGTTTTGTATCCCATCCGCTTGGTTGTGTGATGAAGTCATCTTCGTCCTCCAGGAGGAGAAGCCAGATTCGTTATTGAGAGAGTTAGCCACTATTGACTGACTCTATGGTGAGCGATCCGGTGTGTGGTGTCATATTATATTTAACATGACCCAGCATCGACCGGAGTTTCTGGACGCTTATAAGGATTTTTGTTTTAGGGCATATTATGAGCGTTGCTAGTGCTCGTTATGTTAACAGTAAATGTCGTACTAATCTGTCAACGATTAGTTTGTTTTAGGCATTTAAATCGATTATCCGAACTTTTAGTTTTGTGTCAATTTTTCGTGGACTTTGTAATATATTTCGGGTCGATATTGGTGCCTGCTTTCCGGTGTTTGAAAAGCATGTTGTGAAGGGCTGCTTCGAGAAATAAATCTTGTTTCTCTGTGTTTAGCCATTCCCAGGTTTCATGGTTTCGTTAACAATATTTGCTGTAAACGGCCTTTGAAATCGGTTTGGTCTGAGGAGAGTATTGGTTTATTTAATTCATGCCGCCAACTTTGATTACTTATATGGCAGCTCTCTCAGTTTTTGATTTTCTTTGCCAGATGATGTTTTCTGTATTGCTCAGCAATCTTTTCAGTTTGGTTGATTGTAGTACCAATTCGATGACAGATTGCATCTTGGTTTTATACGAAAAAGTGGCATAAAATGGAGACAAATTAAAAAAAAACGTTTCCCCGTTGTTAAAACCGCTATCGTGAAACCTTTTAACTGTTTGAGCGATATGGGCAAAGTGTGTTTGAATTAACTAATTAATTAATCAGAGTGTTATCAGCATTGTTATTGTAGAAATTTTGTATTCAAGTCCGGATTAAAATTCATTTCAAACAGTGGAATTCAGAACAGTTTGTTTGTAAGATCATAGTTAATACTCATGTTGAAAATAAAGTTGTTTACAGTTTGAAGTACATAATGGTTTTGTGTTTTTTTGATGAATGGATTTGTCAAAAATTCAGGACAGGCAACATTCTGGCAGGACAGGCAAGTTTTGAAAGTTACCAGTCCTGATGTCTGGCAAATATTTTGGCCAGTTTCCAACACTGATGTATGTATGTATGTATGTATGTATGTATGTATGTATGTATGTACCTATATATCTATGTAATATATTTCTATCTATAAATCGATCGATCTATCGCTCCCTATGAATCGCTTAATCAGATATTATCAGTTAATTGATACCTTATTGGTAGTTTTGATGCGGTATTGGTTGACTTTTCTATGTTATCAGCTGATTTAATCCGTTATTGGTTCAATGATACGTTATCGGTAAATTTGTTGATACGTTATCAGTTAGGAAAAATTACTACGTTATCGCACAGAGTAATATCATAGACAGAGTGGCAACACTTGCATGCCTTTTGTTCCATGGTCGTCTCTGTAGACTATTGGCTTTTCATATTAAAATGAGCTTAAAAGGTGTTAAACTTTTTGGAGGCTTGGTTTGTGGTTGATAATTACACGAGATTATGCGAAACATACGACGAGATGGCATCGTACTGCCAGTCGCGTAGCAACCATAGTTACTTTGTGAGCTCTCAGGCCAGAAACACTGCCTCACGCCAATCAAAACATAACACGCCAGCAGTTTCATAAACATGTCCTTTCTTGGCGCACGTGTAAAAGACGGTATGACTGACCGTAAACCATTGAGTAAAACCAGACAGTATCGATAAAAGACTTTCAAATTTGGTTCAAACACACTCATTATATATTCATAAAAATATGAGAGGAATTTTTAAAACGGTAAAACCCACTTTCCTGAAGCTCAAAACACTTCCGTTTTCGCCAGCACATCAATTCCGATCAGCACCACACGACAACAACAACACAAGCTTTGTCGAACATACTTTCGCTGAACAATTGGTGAAAATCCGAAAATTACCGAAGGGTGCATGGTCGGCACTCTTCGGAAAAGAGAGCCAAGAGCTTCGTGAGGCGAGGCAAACATGGATTGCTTACGTAACCGCTTCACGCCTTAAACAATAGCTGTTGCCACTCTGTCTGATATTACTCTGTGGTTATCGGTAATTTTTTTACTACGTTATCGGTTAGAAAAATTTACTACATTATCGATTGGTTACTACGTTATCGGTTGATTTACTACGTTATCGGTAAATTTTTACTACGTTATCGGGTTTGATACGTAATTGGTTAGTTACTATGTTATCGGTTGTAACACGGCCTCCTAAAGTGTCTGCTTGTGTTGTATTCTAACCATTGAAGCGGTTACCCACCAAGGTCGCATGGAAATTGTGTATACAGATCACTGCATGACTGGTACGCCTTCCATTTATTCATGGCCCAAATTAAAAGGTTCATTGTTTGAATTTGCATTTCAGAGAGCAGAGAGCTGTTTCTTCTGCCAAAACACCCATTTGTGAAGGAACCCTCCAATTATATCGTGTTTCTTACTTTCTAACTTCCACGAGGAAGAAGGGAACTCGCTGAGAAAAGAACGATGAATTTATAATAAGTCAGTCGTCGGAAAGTACTTTAGTGTGTTTGACTTCAACTATTGGGGTATTTTATTCTCCTTGAACGTCTTTTGAAAAGGCCAGCGTCAGGCAATGTACCACCCGTAACGTATCTTGTTTCACACTCTAAGATTTTTTCCACAGAAGATCACGGCGCAATAGACTCTGAACGTCTAACTCAAATTTTCACTGATTTTAGCACGATATTCTTTTCCAGCATATCTCCATAGTAATTGACTGATTGACTCGTTAAAACCTTACCCTAGCTAGCTACCTATAGGACAAAGGACTCAGTGCGAAAAGCCAATGGTGACATCATGGTGTGATCTTCTTCCGAAAACGATTAATTGCTACTTAATCGAAAGTTTCAGCGTCTACTGATTTTGAACAATGGACATATCGCATCAAAATCTCAATTTTATTGCTTATCGCGAATTTATAGTTTCCAAGCCGCAACTCTTGCATTCGTCACTGCGAATGTGACGTACATTAAGCTTAGGAATCCGTCCTTTCCCTCCAGAAATAAAAACATGATAAGTTCTGACATTTTAAAATTATTCAAGGCCACTATTCATTGGCTGTCGGTCTAACGTGCGTTACCTTTCTGTATTAGATAGGGCTTGAACAGAATATACCACCGGGGGGAGAGAGGTGAGGGCTTGTATAATTGGGGGAAATAGGGTCACTGTTCTTTAAGCTAATATTTGGGGGGGGGGGCATTTCACTTTTTTGAATGATTCAGGAGGTGGGCAACCAAAATTTGTACATGGAGGCTCCAGTGATGAGTGACAAGTTGAACAGCCTGTGCTGTTAACCTGTATGGAAAGCTAATATCTACCGAGAGAACAAGATAATTCTTTGGAGACTGAAAGACAGATAGCTTTTTCAGTCTTGCCATATACATTCACGTTATATCGACATTAATCAATGGATATAAAAGCAAATTTTATTTGGTATGGGGAGGAGCCTTTGTTTTTCGAACAAGGAAAAGAGGAAGGCCAGTATTTTTCACGTATCCATTTTTTGAACCGCACCAACCCATCAGTAAATTCTGTCCAGGTCATTCAGTGAAAAAGCTTATTTGAGTCATCTCTGTGTTGTATCTATTGAACACTGCCAACATTATCCTGTACCTCTATAGCAAACGGCTTACAGTAATAATTGCCCATTTCTCATCGTGTGACCTCGTGGTCGGATACGGTTATTGTCAACGCCACTATACTTCCGCAGTGAAAAGCAACGAAACCATGGAAAAGGCGAATTCTAATTCATCCACCTCCAACGATAGTATCGTAACAACCACTTACTTTTTAACCAGAAGGTCCTGTCACCATTTTCTGACGAAATATCACCTGTCCAAATAATGTAGGAGAAATACACGTTTATCGTCCAAGTACTGTTAACGTCCGAATACGGTTGGCCTGTACTGCACAGGTGACTTCGAGTCAATGTGACCCCGCCTGTCAGCAAGTTAATAGTTTGAAAGAAATTTGTGTCACATGCATGGTCGGATGTGTCACCGTAGAGGGTTGTCAGGCATGCGCCCTCAGACGGCACAGGACCAACTGGTGTTTGTGAAGATAAGGATGTTTTAGCGGAAGCCAACCCAACATATTTCAAGACATTAAACGTACTTATGAGTGTTTTTAAGAGTTCTCGGCAAAACAAAATTTGGCAGGGAAAGTGATAGTTGTTGGAAAAGCTCCTCCTGCCATGATATTAAAAAGCTTACCCTCCCATCACAAATATTTTCCATTCTCCCTCCCTACAACTAAACCCCCAAGTGACTCTCTCTCCACCACAAGAACTCCCCACATCCCTCTCTCCATGACAAAAGTTCCAAATGTGCTCTCATTAACACTACATTTGTCCTTCCCACTAAAGTGTACTCTCTTTCAGATTCGTAGAGACTTCTTTTCACTTTGGACTGAAAAGTTCTGTAATACATCTTGACTGGCGACTGTTGAATTAAAAAAAATTATCCCCACTGACACACCCACACTTACTGACAGAAAAGAATCTTTTCCCGACCCACTGACATAAAACAAGCCCTCCATTCTGCCAACTGACAGAATAAAATAACTGCCCTACCGCTACCGAACCACTGCCCCTGATGTATTTTCATGAGGTTCTCCAATCGGTGACGATGAGTGATTAATACAGTTACAGTCATTCACTATCAGTAAATCTGTAACTCAAAACCCCACTAAAATTGGCCTTTTATCTGTTTACACGGGTTAAGTTACCTTCTCAGTCGCCTAAACGTCGTGACCTGATAGACGAAAACAAACGCATCTGCATTCACTGCCACTGGTAAATACAAAGACAAATATGTTAAAACGAGTAAAGGTTATGACATCTCTATCCAATCGACCTGCTTGGTCAAGTGAAGTCAAGTGGTCAATGGAATGATTAATTATCCCCATTTGAGCGGGGGACTGTTTTATTATCCGAGGCATTTAGGCCGAATAGCCCCCTTCTCAACACCTGGCTATCCTTACCTAGATATGTGAAGTGGTCATTTCACTTTGTCAAACTTTCGTGAGCCACTTATTATTTTATCAACTAAATGAATTTCTGTTGTGAATTTTTTTTTAATCATTTGCATATGATGTTGGCTGAGCTCGTGTCTGTCGTCTCCTACTCAATGGTTCATTTCTCGGCTTAAAAACTGAAGTTACTTTACCAAACGTCACACTGAAGATTTATGAACACTCAGTGAGTACTCGGATAAGGATTCTGCTTTCATTTGTCAAGTGTATGAACAATAACAGCTCAGGTAAATTTGACCTGGTAGTTGAACATTCGAGTTGGCCATATTGACCTGAGAGTCCATTTGTTCCGGGTTACGTAACCATTTCTGAGATGGCTCTCCGTTGTGAAGACTGTGATGTTGTATCGTTTAAAGTCTCTCTGTGTCAAGGCGTGTCCGAAATGTAACAAGAAGAGATTCGGTAATGATAGCGCCAATGGACGTGGCCATAACGCCAATGAATCAATCTGTACAAACATTGACAGCGATAGCAGTCCAGTTGTATGCGAATTGGCATGTTTTGTTGTCAACAAGCTGAGCACTGGAATGACACGTGCCGCGATGGAGAAAGTAATTAGAGATTTTTATACAAAGATGGAGGCACCATTTTACTACTGGTATAGCCACAAACTGATGACGTCAAAATCGCCGTACACAAAACACAGATGCCCGTATTTGCGGCACTGACTAACTAATAAGATTAAAATAATATAAATGTGCACTTTCTTCAAATCACTGTCACAATTTCCGACTGCTTAGTTTTTGTATCGGGTGAAGTACAGTGGGGGCCAGGAATTGGGGTTAGCTGACCAAATTGTCAGAACGGAGCGAGCGAAGCGAGCGGAGTTCCGACAATTTGGTCAGCTAACCCAATTCCTGGCTCCCACTGTGCTTCACCCGACACAAAATCAAGCAAATGAAGACCATCACAGACTTTTTAGGGTTAGGGTTAGTTAGTTCATGTGATCGCGGCAATAACTCCGTCTCATTCCAGGTACAATATGTCCTCTCTCACGTTTTATTCAGCAAATTTCTTATCATGTACAAACTGACCCCAGCGGCAATGGCCATATTGACCCCTTTCAATACCGCACTTGCCAAAGACGGCATCATCTTATGTAACAGAAACCAGCGTACATTGAAATGCAAATAGCAATCGATATGACGGCCCCAAAAAACTTTCTCTGCTTTCATTTGCATACTTTTCTGACACACTAAAATTCACACCTGCATTGTTTCACCGTACACTATAAAAAGCCGGCATAGGCTGCACACTGTCTCTTTCTGGCTGCTTTGCTGCTATCAGAAATATTAGACGAACCTGATAGCTTTCACTATATTTTCACTATAATTTCAAAGGCATACAATATACGTAAGTCAAACAGTAATAATATTCGTCACCAGGATTTCTGTTTTATACTCAATAATGCACTCCTGGCGCTGTAATGTTTCATGCATTCCTATCTTTCTCTTTTAGATACACCATGGCACAGCGTGCAGTGTTGGGAGTAATTGGTTTTTCTTTTCCGTTAACTCTTCGTGATTTATTTCTTCAAGTCACGCCGGATGAACAAACTGCTGTAGAATGGTGTCAAAAGAATGGCCTGTTACACAAGAGGCGCAACTGTCAGTGCGGCAGAGATATGAGGTTGCGTCGCCGGAGTGGCCGGGATACATACCATTGGTGCTGTCCCGACTGCTCTTGCGGCGCGGCTATTTCAGTCCGCACTGACAGTTGGTTTCATTTATGCCATTTACCTTTTGTCACCATTCTACAGTTGATGTATTTTTGGTGTTTTAAGTTTTCAGTTACTGATACTTCTTTTCAGTTGTCCATCTCTTCAAAATCTGTTGTGGATTGGTTTAATTTCTGTCGTGAGATTTGTTTTCTTTATCTTCGCGATCATGCCTCCGAACAGGTTGGTGGCCCCGGCTGTATTGTGGAAATTGATGAATCTAAGTTCGGAAAGTCCAAATACAGTCGGGGTCGACACCGTGATGGACACTGGGTCTTTGGAGGCATCGATCGCGATTCTTCAGCTTGCTTTCTCATTTCTGTTGACCGGCGTGATGCGAATACCTTAATTCCTTTGATTTATCGATTTGTTCGTCCAGGTTCTACTATTAACAATTGCACATGTTTTTTGGATTTTACACATTTAAGGATTTCTAGTCTTTATCACGGAAAATTTTTATATCGTCAAGAAAAAATAGCTGGTCTCTGTTCTGACTCGGATAAAACTTGAAATGGCATTTCCTTTGCAAACCAAAAAGACTAATTAACTATTTTGTAAAAAAATTACACAGTGAAAAAAAAATTTGGCGGCACTGACAAACAACGTTAATATTTTCGCTTTGCCACTTCATTAGCCAAATTCATGGCTGTGGTCATATTTTTACATTAATAAATGTTATCTGGCCCACACTCTCTAAGTAATTATTACAATGTCTGATATACATGGGTAAAACCTCACCCAGCATCAGTAAGATTCCAATGTAAACAGTTTCAGGGATTTCAAATGCCAACCCTCAACTGGTCAGACCAACAGTTCAGGGATTTCAAATGCCAACCCTCAACTGGTCAGACCAACCCAGTTCAGGGATTTCAAATGCCAACCCTCAACTGGTCAGACCAACCCAGTTCAGGGATTTCAAATGCCAACCCTCAACTGGTCAGACCAACCCAGTTCAGGGATTTCAAATGCCAACCCTTAACTGGTCAGACAAACAGTTCAGGGATTTCAAATGCCAACCCTCAACTGGTCAGATCAACAGATCAGGGATTTCAAATGCCAACCCTTAACTGGTCAGGCAAACAGTTCAGGGATTTCAAATGCCAACCCTCAACTGGTCAGATCAACAGATCAGGGATTTCAAATGCCAACCCTTAACTGGCCTGACAAAAAGTTCAGGCATTTAAAATAAAAGTTTTGAAGTCAATTGATGGGTGTGGAGAGATCAAGAGCAAGATTTCTCCTTACGTTTACAACAACTAACATGAAATTTAAAGTATTATTCTCAAACCCCCACTTGTTATGTGTTACTAGTATATCTCTCTCAACTTCCATAATACACACACTAATATTGGTGTTTGCAAATACATACATACAAACAAACAAGGGGAGAAACTTCAAATCCAAGTATGGTTTATTTTAAAAGATGAAAAAAACTGTTACAGTATAATGGAGCAGCTCAATAGCAGTTTTAAAAATGTAATAAAATTATGATTTCATGACATGTATTCTACAAGCAAACAGCCACCACCTCTGTGTTAACTCTATGAAGGAATTAATAATAAAATTTTGCAATATCAAACACGCAACCGATACAGCTCCGCTGGGTTATGTAAAGGCTACCTATTTGTGACATATGTTGATGAGGAAGGTGGATATCTTTGATAGTTCCCTTACATTGGCCTGACAACAAATGGCAAAATAGCTTTGAAAATACAAAATTAAACATTCCACCACAATTTAAATGTATGACATTCAAGTCAACCCAAGGAACATGTCAATTAAATATCAAAGCTATCAGATGAGTTCTATGAGTTTTTGAGAGAAAATATTTTGACCAAATACAGTAATAATTCCCCCAAATTACAAAATTGTAGATTTCACCATAATCACAATATATTACATATGGATAATTGCTGAGAATCTGTATACAAAATTTCAGAAAGATCTAAAGAAAAAGAAATTTGACCAATAATGGCAAAATTACCCAAAAATACAAAATTGCAGATTTCATCCTACTTTGAATAAATTACATTCAGATCATCACTAAGAATTTGTCTTCCAAATCTCAAAGCTATCAGATGAGTAGATATTAGATAAGCTCCATGTCGCTGACAGTGGAGCTAAAAACTGAAGCAGTGAAATGTTTTCGTTCTCAAATTGTTTTAAAATGAGCCTGTATGGGTGGTAGATCAGAAAGGAATTGTACAAATTTGAGAGTCTGAATTGTCATCAATGCATTTTCTACCTCAAAACAGAAAGTGGGGATTTTCCTATTGGCTTTCCTCACCAGAAAATGTTTGCAGGATTCTGGACGATAAGCAGGCATACTGGTCGGCATCCTTTTCTATTGCAAACACATCTCGGCCTGTCCGCAATACTGCAACTGCTGTAGAACCTGGAAAAATAAGTCAGAAAGAATTGTGAAGATGGTTATATGGTAAACAGATTAACTAAACGGTCAGCCACTCATCATTTTTCCATGGGAAGCAGTCATTACGGACATTTAATGTGAAAATTAACTTTTATCTTTTTGATGAGCAACATTTTTTGATCACTGTCTCTTGTGGATTTTGATTGATTAAACTGTCATTTTTACATACCAGGCTATACCAAGGTAACTCTATCATATTGTTTGTATTGGTTCACTACACACCTGTACCACTGCAGGCATCCAAGACCATTGCATCTTCAGAACTAAAAGTTTCGATTAACATCTCCATCAGATCAATAGGCTTCTGAGTCTCATTTGCCACTGTACCATCATCATTCCTCACTTTAGTATCTGCTGTGCAGGACCAAAAATTGTGGTGTGACTCCTCTGGCATGTTGACTTGCTCCATAGCAACATCTCCTGTCACAGACCAATAGCCAATGAGCACGCCATGAACTGCATTGCACATGGTAACAGTAGAACCTATGAGAAAAAAAAAACAGTACAATTGAAAGTCAGACCTGTAAGCCAAGTATGCAAAGTCTAAGCCTTGCACATGACTGTTTTACTGAAGGTGATTTCATAATTATTTATGTATGTTTCTACCAACATTTACTTAAGAAGGCTCTACCTACAGTATTTGAGTTAAATTAGGGTAGGGGCTAATACACAGATGTAAAGCTTTCTCAAGACTCAAAAATCCTCAGAAATCAAAGGGGAAGGGGCACTTATACATGAGCAGAGGCTTACACTTGGACAAATATGGGTAATTCATTCAGCAAAGCCCTATGTCTTACATAGTAGTACCTACAAATGCTGATTTCCTAAATATCAGAGGTGCCATATTAATTAAATTAGAGAGTATATTTAAACTTTGTGAGACTGGCAGGAAGAATCAGATATAATTTTCAAGAAGATTCTACCATTTACCTGGATAAGTGTTTACATAATAGTAGCCTTTTTCAACGAGTAGTTGGCTTCCGCTCATTATCTCAATGATATCTTTCATCTCCTCCACTGAACACAACACCACCAAGTTGTAAAATGGAACATTTTTAACATGTTCATCGAATGAAGTGTAATGCAAAACTTCTTCAGTTCTTCTGGGGTCCAGTCCTGAAATGTAAGTGTCAAAGAGTGAGTACATCCCTGCACAACTATAGACAGAGCAAAGAATAGTGTGTGAGACACAATCTCTGGACATTTCAATTTTGTTATTATCAATGGAACACATGTATATGTTACATGCTTTGCATTTACAAAAACCAAATACTACTAAGTAGTATACTTAAATATTATCAACCATTATGCTTGTTTATTACTGCTTATGTTTTCTATCACAGTCCCTCCACCGGACCGTGTTTCTATCAACTTATAGATGCATCATCATTTCAACACGAAATTCAAAGTTTTAGTATGAAATACAATTAATGTTTAACTTCCAATGTTTGAAGCATGCAGTGTGCAGTGCTGAGGTTGAGTGAGGCAAGGAAACAGTCAACCATAGACAGTGGGGGAAGATCCCCCTACTGTCTATGGGTCAACCTATTTGCAACCAAGCTGATATTTATTTAGTAAGGGAGCATTCGTTATTTACGGGGAGGGGGGCGGTGGAATTTGAGCGACAAATGAAACGTAAAAAGCGACCCCCCTCTCCAAATCAAATTTCTAAAATTTGACCTCCCCACCTCAATTCATCAAAAATTGTAAAATGTGACCACCCCCCCCCCCCCCCCCCCCCCCCCCCCCCCCCCCCCCCCCCCCCCCCCCCCATGAAAAAAAAAATTTCATCAGATTTGATTCATTAACCCTTCGCACCCTGTGGCCCTGGGCTGAAAAGTTTCCTCACATACTAGAGAATCAACATTTTTGGTGAAATGCCAAAATCAAATTTTTTGCACACACATGAACTTGTAATCGCTCTAGTCTAATCAAGTACACTAATATCAATAATCAAGAGTACATAAATACGCAGATTTACCTAGTTTTATATTGGAAAAAAATTATTCATAGTTTCCATATAGACAAGATAGTGAATCAACATTTCGGTGACATTCCAAAATCAAATTTCTTGCTCAAAGGTCCACTTGTTACCACCCTAGTCTAATCAAGTAAATTAATATCAATAATCAAGGGTACATAAATACACAGATTTAACTAGTTTTGTAATGGAAAAAAATTATTCATAGTTTCCTCTGACAAGATAGTGAATTAACAATTCAGTGAAATTCCAAAATCAAATTTCTTGCTCACACATGCACTGGTAACTACCCTAGTCTTATCAAGTACATTAATATCAATAACCAAGAGTCTATAAATACACAGATTTAGCTAGTTTGTATTTAAAGAAATTATTCATAGCTTCTCATAGATTATGTATGGAGGACCTGTGTATTTTCTATTTTGCCTGGGAGTTCTTGTGTGTTATCACTGTATACCTGGGGAGTCTAAGACGGGAACTTTCCAGAGAGATTTTTACGTTGCATGCTGCACTGGCACTGGAAGGTTTGAGTGTCAGCATGTGCTTTCAGATATTTCTCTATTTTGAGTCTTACTCAAGTCAGCAGATATGTAAAGAAACCGGTGAGTGGCAGAGATCGAATTTTATGCGGATCGGACTGTTTATTTAAACCCTACGCCATCCTCTACTTTAGTCGATGGAACGAACATTGCTCACACAAGTGAAAGCCGTGCCGTATATTTGCAATATACGCACTGCACGCTAAGATGATAATATCACCACAAGTTGAAAGCTGATCTTTCTGCAGCAAATTGTGTGTTAACTGTGAACTTTATTCCGTTTATTGAATTCAGTCAGATGTCTGAGATTGTCATGAGAACATTATTTATGATCGTTCCACTGAACTTTTGTCGATGCGCAGAGTTAGCAGAGGAAGACTTCAGATTAGTTCGGCACGTCCTGACCAAACAAAGAACTGGACGCTGCTTAGCAGTGAATTGCGTGTGCTGTCGCCGACTTTCATGTGCAGACATTACACAGGACTTACAATTGTGCTGATCATCGAACATTTAGTTAAAGTCGCGTGTGAACTATTTGTGTTTCCCAGCCGCGTGGTCAAGTCTGAGGTACCTCTGCGGTAACGTTAAGTTTTCCATAGAAATTGTTAAGCATTTAGAAAGGGTTTGAACAGAGTTTTTGTTCTGAAAGTGTGTTCGACTCCTGCCGTCGGGAGGTCGATCAGTACGGTTACTGTTACCATGGAGTAATATTTATAGTTTTGAAGTACGGTTTTACTATTTTATATGTAGACCCCGATATTTGACACAATATAGTAATATACAGAAGTTGTTTGTTACATTATATGACTGTGTGTTGGTTCCTCATTTCATGCCCCATGCTGTGTAGCCCTGCGTATACAGGTGTGTGCACATGTGTTCCCAGCATTATATGGCCTCTACCAAAGCCCTGCAATGGTCTTTGAACAGACTTGAGGTCTCTGCGGCCTGGATCTGGACCGCAATGAAGACTAAACGGTCTTTATGGCCGAAATTCTGCTCTATTGGGGCAAAATCCTTTCCCTGCCTACCTTTACCTCCTAACCAATCCCAGAAAAGATGCGATTGACTTCTCCTAACGTCCAAAACCACTCATTTTCTGAAACATAACATACTCGACAAGTTGTTTACCCATGGAGATCCCCAGTTTGAATCTCGCTGCAGAGACCCCAGTTATCTCCACAGACCGTTGCAGGGCTGTGGTGGAGGCCGTATACGCCAGGAACACACAGACCTGAACTCAGGGCTACATGCTGTGTTGCTGCTCTCGGACTTGTTGGCCCTGTTAGAGAAATAAATTTGGCTGAGCTTCGGTCGGTTATTATTCTGCTGTCTCGAAACATCGGTTACACAAGCAACATTTCAGTGAAATTCCAAAGTCAATTTTGTTTTCCATAACTCAATACAAACCTTTGTAAAATTTTACCCCCCCCTTTCAATCATTGATTGTAAAATTTGACCCCATCCCTTAAAAGTGGTTTTGTAAAAGTCAACCCCCCCTGATTTCCACCGTCCCCCCCCTGCCCGTAAATAACGAATGCTCCCTAATATGGTGCAGTCATGCGGTCTTGCAGTCATGGAATAAGCTTGCTCTTTCAATAATAAAAAGTATTGACACTTGCTTCAGATCCATAGTCGCATCAATCACCTGACAGTTTGCGCTGGCGCACACAATGTGCCAAGGGATGGTACACAGTCCCTTGCATAGCATGTGCCATGTAACCCTGCGTACAATGCTGTATGTTCCCGGCGTTATACGGTATGTGGTTGGAGGCGACCATATACCGGTATAACGCCGGGAACACACACTGGTACGTAGCTCTGCATGGCAGGGCTGTGTGTTACCGGCGTTACCACCATGTGGTGGGAGGCCGTGTAACGCCGGTAACACACAGCTCTGCCATGCAGAGCTAACTGGTACGCAGGTCTGGGCTGTGTGTTTGCAATCGGGCGAGTTGTTTCTGGGCGGGTTGGAAAAGGTGCGAGTTGACTGGTACCCGATTGCCGGCTGCAATTTGAATCGAACACGAATGCAAAAGAACTTGGACCTCTGTTAATATTAATCACTACTGATAAAGCCGTGCACGGTCCCTCCACAATTTAGGGACTGTGAGCCGTGGCATATTGTGGGAGTTATGGCACGTTGTCAATCATGTTGACGATGATTAGTGATTAGGAAATCTGTAAAATAACTAACCTTAACGTAAGTAGACATTTTAGACGGGTCGGACGGAACTTCGAGGCATTTTACGGCACCATACTCTCTCCCTTCGACGCCACTTTTCCCTGGTCGGTGACGCAGTGTTCGTGGAGAGGATGTCGCTGATGCATTGCACGTGAATATCAACAATGACAACAATCTTCTGTCAATGTCACTCAGTCGGTATCATCTCCGCGGGAGCCGAACCACCATACAATGGTCCATAGTCTTTTGGGAGGCATTTTAGATTTTGAAGGGTTGCGAGGTCGAGAACGGCAGTCGACCGGTATCGCCCTTGCTTGGTAAATGACTAGTCAAGACAATTTTCGACTTCCGGTAAACAATTCACACATCGCACCGTGTACACACCGCAACCGTCGTAGCTAGCAAGCTGGAAGTAAGGCAGTCTTCACGTTCTTCGTATTACGTCATCAAACAGCTGACTGTCGAGGCCACTTTTGAAAAGGTTGATCACTTTGTCACATGAGGGACATGAATGTACGTGACATTAATAAATTAAAAAAAATCAAAATGTTTACTATGTATACAATAGCCACTAACTCTTCATATATTCCAGCTTTTTGTGGTCGCATTCCTCCAACAGTACTATAGAACAGTGCATAGTGTGAACGATTACTGTGCCGCTCCAACCTTTTTTTTTTATGGATGTTCCTTCCCTAAAAGTACCCGGATGTTATCCATTCACCCTTTCTCTGGGACCGGATCAAGAACTGCACTGACAACTAATACGATTATGGCGGGAGCGTAATTATTTGCTTTTGGTCATTTTACCGACTATTTTTGAAAGCGGATAGACTGCGATACTTCCATCGTGTACAACAACTGGGTAAGTGTGCATCGATTTCGTATGATAACTGGACGTTACGGTTTAGCTGCATATGTAAGAGCTATGTTTTGTCCCCAGTGTTCGCAAAAAATGAATAACCTTAGCTGCTCTGTAGCTCAGTAACTGGTCAACTGGCCCTGTGTCAGCTGGACCTATGCATAGTGTAGTAATATGCTTCACATTGGCAACTCCAGGCACCTGTGTTCTAACCCCCAAGTAAATTGGACCTTTTTAATAAAGTATTTTATAGTATGGAACTAAAAAAAGAGCTCCATGCCAATAGGCACCCTGGCCCTACAGCCTGCTGCAGTGACATTTTGGGCGTGATGAACGCAAATCAAAAACAAACACCTTCGAAACTTCCCTTGTCACCTTGTCACATGTGTCAACAACTTGTCAAGCTACATACCGGCTATTGTTTTATATTATGGGGCGGTCGATTTGTGCAAGGGACTGCCAACTGACCATTACTGATCGGTGGTTATCTCTGGTCACATAGCGAGCTGCATTTGTCTAATAGATTTTCTCGAAATCTTTCTAAAACTTACTCAAACCCTGAAACGCTTAGCTTTATTATAGATCAGAAATAGTCAATTGATCCTCTTCCTACATGGCCAGGGCATACATGGTTGGCCCTCGCCCCTCGGCCGCCCCAATATATAATGGTATAGTCAACAAGGTAGTTCAGCTCTGTAACAGGAGGGACGAGATTACCCCCTTGTCCAATGTCCCTTGTCTCCTTGTATCAATAGTTGTCGGTTAGTAATCGCCTGTTCATAGCCTGATATGCACTTGAGAATGGGAGCACCACAGGTCATTATTAGTAACATGAGCTGCTGTAGTCATGTAGACTTAAAGAGTCGTCAAAGTGCATCATATTATCAGCATGTACAGATTTTGCAATTTATATGTTTTGTTTGCATTCATGTTCCAGATTTTTTGTCTACGCATTTCTCATAAAGATGGCTGAAACTATTTGTAGTAACTTCGGTTTACCTGCAAATAATGGTAAGTAAAAATAATAATAATGATAATACGAAGAAGAAGAAGAAGAATAGTTGGTAAAATATGCCCCTGGCCATATTTCATGCAGGAAAATATACACAGACAAACAGGAACTACTCCTGTAAAAGCCAGATTATTGTAAATCTATGCAAATGTAAAATAGCCATGCTACTGATCGGACATGCCATGTTTGGTCTCAGATTCCCATAATTTTGCCATGTTTCAATTGTCATTGAATCTTGCATATGATATCTTTGAATATATAGCGACTGAGCTTGAGTAAACAATAAACTGAAAAAAATGTTCTGTTTTTTTTTTGACAATGCTTATGTTTCAAGATGTGTTCCCATACAACCATTTGAGCACTCTATGTCATGAAAGTACCCAATATAATTATTCAAATTTATCATGCAGTCAAATCGATGCTATGAGAATTCAAAAACTCCCGCCCAGTTCAAGTTATGCTGCGTCCTCAGTAATCCCCTATAGTGCTTCCAATGTCCTGTAACTTTCATAATATTAAGCCGTGTTCAAATATGGTGAGGGGATGGAGGAATTCAGGGAGATTCAAAAATTCTTGGGGCAGTTGGGGGGACTTAAAAGTTTTGCTCTGCCCATGGGAGGGGACCTGAAAATATTTTGGCGCCCAACATTTTGATGTCATCCCATGGTTTTAATGTTAGTGATAATTAAACAAAATCCAGAACCAGTTTGTAGCATTTTATGACTTTAATCTTGGAAAAATCTGAAAATGTATGAATGCCAATGTTTAAGTAAAAACACCAAATTGGCCTTGTAATGGGGTAGGAGCTGCAACTGTTGAGAATTTTTTTTCTCAATATTTCTATGCAATGTATCAAATACAGTTTCTTGATGTCTACAGGATACTGAAAGTCAGTTTTTCTCAAATCACTTAAAATCAAAACCAGTCATTCATTTCAAGTTCATGAAGTGAATGAAATTTTCACATCTGCTGTGTAACATGGATCTTTAGAAGATCCATAAGAGCCGTAGTTGATTTCAAATTTTCACTGTTGAAATAACTGTACAGGAATAAATTAGAAATAGTGAGCAAACTTAAACATGGTTTGTAAAATGAATTGTAAAATAGGATCTATCTTTCAAGATGTGAATTTGGAAGGCCAGTTCTACTTCCTTTGTTATAAATGTCTCTTTGTAGGTGTGTAAAGCCCTATAATTTAATTTTCTGCAACCATCCTCATCGACAATGAATTAAAATTATTGTCAGGGCTTTGTAGGAAGTAAAGTGAGTAAAGTGTTGAGGGAAAACTCTTTATTTTGATGTCAATAAATAACAGTTGTTACAGCATAAAAAGAACCCTTTCTTGGTTTTCAAATCACACCAAGCTGTCAAGAATTCATTTAAAGTACAATATTTACACTTTGATATTGTGATGTTTTGCAGCAAACACGATTGAGAAGATTACTTTTATGAAGCACTGTAAGCAACAGCTCTGACAAAGCAAGTAACATTTATTCCATGATATAAACCTGCTGCATTCAGTCAGTTTTTGACATCGTGTCTTCTCTGAAAACCAGAGAAATCAGTTTTATTACTTATTTTAAACATTACACTAAGTTTTACTTCTTCCATTTGCGACTGTTAATCTTTTTATTATTTTTTTCAGGTAACAATTGGGAAACAGGGAAAGCGTCAACCAAGGCATGTGGAAACTGTAGTAGACTTCTCATCTCTGGCAGCAGGCAGCTTTGTGGCTGTGTAATGTCCTGACTACACCGAGGTTCATCAAATCGGCAAGGTAGTATCCAGAGATGAAGAGACATTCAATATCCACTGGTATTCAGGGAAATGGGAGAGTGTATGGAGTCCCTGTTATGTTACCCAAGGACGTAAGAAACATCCATGGGTGGATCAACAAGTCCTCGCATCAGCCATCCTTTGGGACTTAAATCTGACAGCAGGACGCAAGTTAAAGGCGAAAATTAAGAACATTCTAAAAGCAAAGTATGCCAGTCTAGTTGTACATTGATTTAATTAGGTCATGATTCACCACAAAATAACTGCTACATTCTTAATCGTACCACAATTAGTCTAGCTTTTATACATTTCCATGAAGTTTTTTAAGATTTTGTAAGGTTTTCATAACCTCTTGTTGTCTGACAGAATCAAAATCGACTAACACATCCAAAGAAATTGATTACACAATCTCTTGATACAATAGTGACATTTTGGTGAAATTTCAGCGTGAGAAACCCCCCAAACTTGAAACAAAGATGTCATGTATATGCAGCTGATCAACAGTAATGACTAATGGATGTGAACTGGCATGCACGGGCAGGCAACTCAACATTCCAGTATCAAACTGTCTACATCTTGTGAAAACAACAACACAGTAGTGAAAATGTGTAGTGAGACTATTCTATTTAGGGACGGGGTTGAGCAGGGTCAAAGAATCAAGACAGTACTGGAAAAACGTGTCATATTCCTCGCCATGCTGTCAAGGGAACTCTGGTTTCCCATTGCTTTAAAATCTTTCAATGGTTTCTTTATTATCTAAAAGGAGATTTACCAAATTTAATGACCAAATATACTCTCCTAACCTTTCTGTATTTGAGTTACATGTACACAAGGGTAGGAGCTTATACACGGATGTAATGCATTTTTGAACTACTCTGAAATTGGTAAGGGGGGCTTGTACACATGCATGGAGTTATACTTGGATGAGTACGGTATGTATGTTTTGTCCATTGAAATCACTGAAGTAGGTCGAAGTTTCAAACCAGAGTCCGATGTGCAATGTTTTAGTTCAGGGATGTCAAATTAAATCCCTGAACTGGTTAGGGTCTTCAAACCAGAGTCCAATGTGCAATGTTTTAGTTCAGGGATGTCAAATGAAATCCCTGAACTAGTTAGGGTCTTCAAACCAGAGTCCAATGTGCAATGTTTTAGTTCAGGGATGTCAAATGAAATCCCTGAACTGGTTAGGGTCTTCAAACCAGAGTCCAATGTGCATGTTTTAGTTCAGGGATGTCAAATGAAATCCCTGAACTAGTTAGGGTATTCAAACCAGAGTCCAATGTGCAATGTTTTAGTTCAGGGATGTCAAATGCAATCCCTGAACTAGTTAGGGTCTTCAAACCAGAGTCCAATGTGCAATGTTTTAGTTCAGGGATGTCAAATGCAATCCCTGAACTAGTTAGGGTCTTCAAACCAGAGTCCGATGTGCAATGTTTTAGTTCAGGGATGTCAAATGCAATCCCTGAACTAGTTAGGGTCTTCAAACCAGAGTCCAATGTGCAATGTTTTAGTTCAGGGTCAGGATATTAAATGCAATCCCTGAACTAGTTAGGGTCTTCAAACCAGAGTCCAATGTGCAATGTTTTAGTTCAGGGATGTCAAATGCAATCCCTGAACTAGTTAGTAGTTAGGGTCTTCAAACCCTGAGTCCGATGTGCAATGTTTTAGTTCAGGGATGGCAAATGAAATCCCTGAACTAGTTAGGGTCTTCAAATCTTAGCCTACGATATCTTTCAATAATGTGTAGTCAAATGTTTAACTTGTACAATGACTTTTTCTTCATGTACATCCCAAAATGCAGAAAATATCTTGTTTATTGTTGTCTTTTCACTTTATTTTTTTCCAAGTGTGTCAAATGTTGAAATAAATGTAAAAATTTGAAGTATGTACATCAATATGTGTCAATGTAGTTTTTTTCACAGTATATTTTACATTTATCACAAGGTCAAGTTTATCAAAAGTCAGTATTGTCTTTTACCACGCCTGTGGATGTAAATGGATGCACCATATCATAGTGAAAATGACTAGTTCAGTTTTTCTATAATATTTGGTTAGAGTAGTGTTTTGGTCATTTGGCCGTTTGTCAATTTGCCATCAAAATTTAGAGGTTCTACAAGGTACCTGCAAAAGTCGATAAAACTACCAAGTTAATCAGTGATGGCCAGTCCAATAATGCATTTTAACAAACAATGTCAAGAAAATCACCTTTGGCTATTTCCTGGTTTAGAGTAGATTTAATGCAAAGCTGTAAATTATTGTTAAAATTATCTGAAAACACTTTGGTAAAATTGAGAATACTAAATTTTAGTTCTCATTGCCTAGATTGTCAGACTTGTCTTTGCCTTCTATGATATTATTCCACTAATTTTTTAAAGTACAAGTGATTTTTATCGCAATCATTGATCTGCACCATGAAAAAATTCAGAATATCTAAAATGTTCAAAACCCAAAAAACATGTGCAAGTGTTTATTATTTCTGATGAATGGAGGCTTATTCTTCGTTGTCCAGGTCTCCTCAGTTCTCTCATTTGACCGTTAATCATTCTCTTCATTTTGTGGATCCTCAAACCTTCGCCCACACCAACAACGTGGAAGGCATGTGGATGCATGCCAAGCGAAGGGTGGGGTACACATCTTCAGATTTATTTCCAACTTATCTTTATGAGTTTATGTGGCGGAAGCGTTTCGGCGATAAAGCTCACGCGTGGATGTCACTTGTTCAACATATTTCAGTTCTTTATCCTTTCAGTTAACAGCCCCTTCATCGACCCAACACTGCACTTTAAACAGCTAGCGTATTGTGCCAAAGTTTTCAGATGGTGTCAAAACTAAAACGACAAAGTCAACAGTTCAGGAGGCCACTAACGTCGATGTGATGTGTGACACTGGTAATGCACAAACCACATGAAGAAATGAGTTCATACTACTGACAATATGGACGCTACATCATATTGGTAGCGGATTTGTCTACTTCTGTACTTTATGCACTTCGTCGATTGGTAGAAAACCGAAGTAACAAGCCCCTGATAGTGACTGTATGGACCGTGCATTGTGACATTGACAGCCAATTTATTTTTCGCTTCAGTACTGAATTGACTTCGTCATTTGGCGGAATTTTATAATGTAATTGTCGTAGTATGTTTCACGAATTGTTCTTCACATTTTCATCCACAATAGGAATGAAATATTGCATTTCACATATGCTAACTGATGAACATCTTTTATATAAATTATATTATGTCAAAAATGGAACACATATCTTTTATATTGTAAAAAAAAGGCAGCAAACAATTCAACAATAAATATCAAACACACATGTAACAATAAATAAAGTATCTTAAAGAAGCTACAGTTTTTCAATAACTGTGTGAATACACCAAATAATATGGGAAAAAAATCACAAAATTATGTGCACAACAAAGACGAAAATAAAAAAAAATCAACACAAACAATAAAGAAACGAATACACTACCATGAATTCAATAAAAGAAAGAAAATACGTAAATGAATTTAAATGTGCATTAAATGTGAACATTATCATACTAATGTTTATATTAAACATTGCATCCCCTTCCTGCAACTTGTTCTCGTGGAGTACAGGTTATAGGTATAGTGGTTCACATGCTGAAGGTCCTGGGTTCGAGTCCCGGCGGTAGCATAAGGTGTTATAAAAATATACTAACTTTATAATTAATGCTTTCTCTCTCTCGCTAATCAACTGTTTCTTCCACATAGGTGTATAGATGGCTGAAGAAGATATAGACATAGACATAGATAGACTTGAGATAGTAGTAGAATTAGAGAGAGCTTAGACAGCAATAGTGAAAATTGGGACCCTTCTTTTCAATCATTTCCCCCTAAGTTTCAAGCCCCCATCCTAACTCTTACCCCCAAAATAATTTATCGCCCCTTTGAACGTAACCTTTGACCTCATTTCCATAAGTACGCACATCTTTGACGTCATCAGTTTGTGGCTATACCAGTTGTAAAATGGTGCCAAGATGGAAATTGATGAAGCAAAGAACATTGTATTTGAAGTTGCTGGCGATCGTGGCCCATCTCGACGTAAAGCAGCACTCACTAAACGAGATGTGATTGACTGTGTTGCTGACTTGCCAATTGATGTACAAGATAGATTTGTTGCCAGAAAACTTCATCGACTTCCTCCAATAGACATTGATTATGTTGACTACATTGGCCTTCTCAAGATGGTTAGAGACATGCGTCATAAATTGGACATTGTCAGCGCTAAAGTTGAAGAGAAGCAGGTCATCGCAAATGGTCATAGTGTAAACAATGTTTCTGTTCAAAGTGAAGTTTCCCCTGTGAATTCCTCATTGAATTTTCCTAGTGTATCTGGAACATCTGCTGTTCGTGAGCACGGTGAGCTTCAAAATACTACACAATCTGAATCTCAAACAAACAGTGATCAAACTTGGTCATTTGTTGTAAAGAAGAACAGAATGTTGAACGTCAGCGGAAGCCAAAACTTCTTGTTCAAGGTTCCGGAACCACTACGCACCATTTCAGAGTCGCCGAAAAAAAAACCAAAACCGAGAAGTATGTTTATCAGTGGTTTGACACCCGATACATCTGTTGACCATCTGAAAAGTTATATTAACGAAGTCTGTGGCCCGGACATCTTCCATGATGGCTGCAAGTTGAAGACTCGATTTGATACATACTCGTCTTTCAGAATTGACATTGATGCAAATAATGAGGAAAGTCAGTTGCGTTCTGAAATATGGCCTGTTGGAGTACTTGTAAGGCCTTACTACCCCTCAAAATCGGAGATGATGGCAAACCATGGCGCTGTTCGCTCATCTGCTTCTAACAATTCTTCATGAACATACTTAACATTGCCAGTTGTAACGTGAGGGGTTTGAACTCATCCAGAGAAGCTCTTACTTCAGACAGTTCTTAAGTCTTGTGATATTTTATTAATTCAGGAGCATTGGTTGAACTATGATAATTTACACGTTCTCAGTAATCTACATAGTGACTTCACGTCAGTAGGTGTTAGTGCCATGGATAGTTCTCAAAAAGTTCTTTCTGGAGACCATACGGAGGTGTCGGTATCCTTTGGCGAAAAAATATGAACGGCGTTTCTCCTATTCTTGTAGAATCTGAAAATCGTATAATAGGTATTCGCATTCAAATGGAAAATAAACCTGATTTAGTTATTTTCAACGTGTATTTCCAACTGCGAACTCTGATGTTGACGAATTTCAAAGAATTCTTGGCCTGTTACAGGAGACAATTGATAGATTAGACACCTGTTATTGTCTTGTGGCCGGCGATTGTAATGCTGACCCGGATAGAGGTCAGAACGAATATGCTTTACTAAACAGCTTTATCAATGATAATAATCTCGTCCTTGCTGATGTTGAGCGGCTACCTTCTAACACATTTACATACTTAAGTGATTCCTGCATGGCCCGTAGCTGGCTGGATCACATCATTTGTACCAAGTCAGTGAATAATATCTTGCAGTCAGTCAGAGTTCATTATGACATCATTGCATCTGATCATTTCCCTGTTCTTTTTTCGCTCAAGATTGCCATGTTACCAGACTTAAATAACACGAAACAAACACGTAGTCAAAAAACATGTTGGAGCAAAGCGTCCAGTTCTCAGGTAACACATTATCAGGTACTTTGTGATAATCTTTTGTCCCGTATCGATATTCCGATAACGGCCTTAGCATGTAAAGATCCATACTGTTGTATTCATAATGACCTCATTGACACTTTTTATAATGACATTACATGTGCACTTTTAGAAGCTGCTGACAAGACAATCCCCAAAGGTTTCGGAGCAACCAAACACGTTGTTCCAGGGTGGAATGATTTAGTTAAACAGCATTATGAAAAAGCTCGTACAGATTTTATTTTATGGAAGGATAATGGCTCCCCAAAATATGGTCCCTTTTTCAACTTGATGCGCAAATCAAGAGCACATTTTAAACGGCAGCTAGCATATTGCAAACGAATGGAGAATGAGCTTCGTGCAAATGCCTTAGCTCAAAGTTTAGACAACAACTCAACAGCCTACTGGAAAGAAATAGCCAAACGTAAACGTAAACCACCTGCACCATCATCTGTTGATGGTTGTCATGGTGATGATGAGGTTGTAAAAATGTGGAAGCACCACTACGAGACTATTCTGACAAATACTGGTACAGATTGTACACCTTCTTTTCCCAATATTCAGTTCTCTGAAGACATGATTGTGCATCACAGTGAAATTTCTGACTTAATTAGTGATCTTAAAACAGGTGCCTCCTCTGGTATGGATGGAGTTACAGCGGAACACCTGAAGTATGCATCTCCAAAGATTTGCATCTTATTAGCACTTTGCTTCTCTCCATGTTTATTCATGGTATTGTTCCGAAACATCTCATGACCACTGTTTTGGTTCCGATTCCTAAAGACAGGGGAGGTGACATTTGTGATAAGTCAAATTATCGACCCATTGCTGTTGCGACAACTTTAACTAACCCCCTTATTTCAGCAGTTCTGAATTTTTCCATTTTCACATATAGTAAATTATGGAAAAACTGGTGTAATTGGATTTTTTAACTCCTCTTCTGTCATTCACTTTTTATTTTTCTGTTTTTGTATATGGATTATTATATCTGAAATAAACAATAATAATAATAATAATAACAAGGCAGTATTGCTGAAGGCAATGAGTACTTGGGCCGTGATAGAGTAATTTTGAGGACAATATATACTACTATTCAAATATGGTCTTGAATTTCCTCCTGTCAATTAGGCATTTGATTAACTGGTTATTAAACGAAGCAATGGCATGACAACGGCAAAATATGTCTAGCAACTTTTGTGGAGTTTGAGGCAGGGGTTCTTTATTTATAGTGGAAATTGCTTAAATTCCTTAAATATTCAAATTACAGCAAATTTCTTTTGTTCTCGATGGTAGATGTCTAATATTTAGATGGGCATATTTAGATTTCTACCCTATAGTTATCCCTATATACCAAAAATCGGACATCCAGCTCTATTGGCTTGCTCAGAATTAGATATGCGCATAATTAATGAGGTACAATATGTGGTGTCATAAGGTGTCCCATCATACCATTTATGAAGGGTGTAGCACTTGTGGTTACTGAGTTGTGGAGAAATATATATATTTGAGGTCAAAGGTCATCGAGGTCACGTGACATTTTGTCAAAATAATTGTATTGCTAAGTTATTCCTACATACCAAAAATCAGACCTCTAGCTCTATTGGGGCGCTCAAAATTATATATGCGCATAATTAATGAGGTACAATATGTGGTGTCATAAGGTGTCTTATCATACCAAATATGAAGGATGTAGCACTTGTGGTTACTGAGTTGTGGACAAATATATATATTTGAGGTCAAAGGTCATTGAGGTCACGTGACATTTTGTCAAAATAATTGTATTGCTAAGTTATTCCTACATACCAAAAATCAGACCTCTAGCTCTATTGGCGCGCTCAAAATTATATATGCGCATAATTAATGAGGTACAATATGTGGTGTCATAAGGTGTCTTATCATACCAAATATGAAGGATGTAGCACTTGTGGTTACTGAGTTGTGGACAAATATGTATATTTGAGGTCAAAGGTCATTGAGGTCACATGAAGTTTTGTCAAACAAATTATATTGTTAACTTATCCTATATACCAGAAATCAGACCTCTTGCTCTATTGGCTCGCTCATAATTAGATATGCACATAATTAATGGGGTACAATATGTGGCGTCATAAGGTGTCCCATCATACCAAATATGAAAGGTTTAGCACTTGTGGTTACTGAGTTATGGACAATAATGTATATTTGAGGTCAAAGGTCACCAAGGTCACATGATATTTTGTCAAAATGTCTGAGATATCTGCGTGAACCGATGGACTCACTGATGGACTCACGGACGGATATAAGCCAATCTATAAGCCCCCTGGACTTTATCCGTGGGGACAAAAAAACTGTGTCACTGCATCCTTTAGCAGTCCGGGTTATGTCCATAGAGAGGATAGTAGGGAAGAGCCAATGACGTACCGTATATGTAATGAAATTAATGCAAGAACCAATCACGTACTGTATATGTAACAAGGGTCAAAGGTTACTTGGTTCACTTCGTTCAGATCGCGATATGACCTGACAGATCACCGATCCAGTGAGACTGTTGGCTACCCGGAAGTATCTTAGCTCCAGTCGATTGGCGACGTTCTACCGCGTTAAAAATTGTAAGATTTCTTCAGGAATATTTTTCTGAGTTTCTGTACCCTTGACCATATTCGACAAAGAGTTATTGGACGTTTTCGTTCTCTTTTCAAGCTTTTGGTTAACTTCTCGGCGATTGATCCGGCGCGCGTTTTTCTGAGCGAAGGGTCAATCGCACCGGGCAATGCATGGTGATCGAAAAAATCGTGCTCCATCGTGCTCCGATGACCGACTAAAACAGTTGACCCATCTTTGCAAAGCTTGAAATATTCTCCATACTGCAGATGGCAAGGTTAAATTGAAATTTGACCAAAAATAGGCGATATTTGGCGACAAATAACTTACTGTAGATTTACAAGGGTCAAATGCTGATTTCTAGGAGCCGTACCCGGCAGGAAATTCATCCAAATAAGTAATTTTCAACGTACTAACCACTTGTGTCGGTCACCATCTCGGCCGCACTGAACATTGTGCGTAACGTCTACATCTAAAAACTACCCAGTGCTAACAATAAAAGGCGAAATGAAGCCGAAAAGTTCCAAACTCGTTGCAATGTACGAGCCAAGGTTTGCATGGTTAATTATTCATGACGTTACAGCGGCAGGTTCGCTGATTGGTCAATCGTAATATCCTCTATATGGACATAACCCGGACTGTTTAGGCAATATGAATACGATGAGAAACTAAATTTTTATTTTTCTTGGCATCATACATGCGAATCTATGGAGAACTGCCTTATACATGGGAGTCTATGGAGGTGTAAACTAAAAAGTCCTCTAACACGGCCAAATTTGAAAGCATTGTGAAACAAATCGACGTGCATCTGTATGGGTTGGGTACTTGGCGTGAACGGACGCACGGACATGACCAAACCTATAAGTCCCCTCGGACTTCGTCCGTGGTGATTAAAAACAACGCAACAGTTATTACAGCTACACCGGCGGTAGGTTCATATCCAGAGCCCCGTACGGTCTGCCGCCGTCGCTTGAAAACAATCTCATGCACCCGGCCATATGGGCAGCTGGCCGGATGCATGACTTCCCGGAGAAGGCGAGCTGTCACATTCAAGCTCAGGATTATTTGTCGATCAAATTTCAGTAAATTTACCTTACCTAGATGAAATTTTGTCCATAGGCTGAAATTTCGCCGAAGTTTGACAAAATTACATCGATTTTTCAGGTTCATATGCGACATTTTGAGGTTTGAGTGCAGACAGAAATAAGTTTTGAGGCAACATGGCTGCGACCCCATGTTGACCCCTAGCCCTGCGTACGATGCTATGTGCTACAGCTAACACACAGCATCGTACGCAGGGCCAGCGAGAGAGTTGCCGACATCGACGGTTATTTACGAGAAGTGAATAAAAGACTGTCATTTTTGGAAGCGATCGAGTAGCTGAGGTAGGCTGGGATACGACTTGGGCCCAAGAACGCTGAATTTCGGCAGTAATTTGGCTTTTTACGTCAAGTCCCAAAATGGATTTGAAGTCACCGACCCAACGTACGGGTCTTTGCAGGGCTGTGGTGAGCGGGGCGGTTAGGGGAGAACCATTTGATTTCTGGGGGGGGGTATGGAGGATTTTGAGAAAAAAAAATTTGTCGCCAGGTGAGATAGAAGAAAAAAAAATTGATCCTGCCATGGCCTGAGAAAAAAAAATTGTCATAACAGACAGAAGTGAAAAAAAAAATTGTCACAATGCACCAGAAATTAGCAAAATTTGGAAACCCTATTCTCATGTATTCTTTGCCGGCGCGCCGCCATAGGCGGCGCAAATGTTTTTACCACAAGCAATTCTTATGTTTTTTTCCCAGCACTTAAGATATAAGCATGCACTACATAGGTCTACTTACACCTCAGTGCACTCAATGTTTTCCTTCCCTTTCCTGACCCAAAAATCATATTTCAGGATTTCTGTTGCAATATCTCAATGGCATAGGCACTATCTAAAGGGGACTTTTTGACTTCTGTAAATTGTGAAAATTTTAAACACAAGACAGGAGTCAATAAACTAGTGTTAAAATCAATATAGTATTCTCTTAATATAAATATGTTAGGAAGATGTACAAGTTGACAATGAAAAATTGAGGAACAACAAATGTAATGAAATACAAGGGAGAGGGTCACTAAAAAAATTGAAAACTTCAGGGGGCGTTACTCAAAATGTGGAGAGGAAGAAAGGGGACGGGTTACTCAATTTATTTTGGCGAAATAAATTGAAACACATCTCAGATTGCACCATTGCACACATCCATTTCTCAAAATTTTCAATGCGAGAGGGGGGCACCCCCTCTCTTGCTCTCCCCCCCTTGGCTCTTCTAACAGTGTTACTGATAAAAGACAAATTTAAAATACCTATCGGATTGCACTACACTGCACCGTGGCGCACATCAATTTCTCAAAATTTTCACAGGATCTAGGACAAAACTGAACTGTTGTGAATTCATCCTTATTATCACAGAGACATGTTTTCATTTACCTCAGTTCAATGACCATTTTGACAGTTAAACACACCATATTCATGCTTTTCATTAGAAGCTGGCAGCTGGAGAAATGACACAAGAAGGTCACAAATTTTCGGTTCCTGTATATTTATTTATCTTCAGTCTCTGGCAAACAGAACTCTTTTTCACAAATTGTATTGTCATTGTTTGGTTGTTGAATATTGTGACACAAACACTGATCATGCATAAAATGTAAAAATATTGCAGTGTTCAATGTCATTTTCAAACAGTTTTACCAAATGCAAAATAACCTGAAACTCCTCTCAGATTGCACCATTAAACACATCAATTTCCCAAAATTTCCAATACGAGAGGGGGAAACCCCTCTCGTGCTCTCCCCCTTGGGGTGTTCGAACAGTTTCACTTAGTAAAAAAAAAATTAAAAAACACCTCTCAGATCGCACCAGACTGCACCATTGTCAATATCTTAAACTGTCCATGAAAGATAGGGGAAAGCCCCTGTGACACTTTCCCCCTAAGCCTCTCACGTGTTCTCCCCCTGTACTTTCAAATTCTGCCCGGTCAGATATCCTAGTGAAAACCTTGTCATAATACCCATCCAAATTAAACAATATACTATATGGTTAGATACTGCGTGAGCTTTTATATCTTTATTTTATTGTGACTTGCAATTTCATTTTGATGGGTTCACCTTTTTTGAACCATCATGAGATAACTGATGATAGTCTAGCAGAGTACATCAGGATTTCAAGGTCTTTACTGTTAAATTGCTGTATTTTGTAAATTTTACAAATACATTTATTTGTATTTAACTTTTCTAAGTGGGGGGGATCAGTCAAAATTTCAGAGTTAGAGGGGGAGTTACTCAAATTCATCATGGTTGACGGGGGGGGGGGTCACTTGAAATTTCTGAGTTTCAGGCCGTAAATAATGACGGCTCCCTTATATACAACGCATCACAAACTTGATGACAAAGAAAAAAAAATTTGCATTGCTACTCCATTTGAAAAAAAAAAATTGATGCAGCTCTGACAGTAGAAAAAAAAATTGCTGTCACTGTGACAGGAAAAAAAAATTTGCTCCCATACCCATTTCCTCCATACCCCCCCCACAAAAATCAAATGGTTCTCCCCTAGCGGAACACACAGCATCGTACGCAGAGCTAGTTGACCCCCAAGTGAAAATGTGTTCGCGATCAAATCTTCCTACATTTTTTTCAGAATTTTCAACAAAATCATTGCTTCTTACATCTTTTGTAAAATATAAAATACTAAAATAAAACTGCGATGTGCCATGTCTCCAGATTTCTAAAATATTGTTCGTTGACCGTTCGACGCAAACTTGTGACGCAGTTGAAATTCAATACTGACCGCCAAATAATCTTAATGAGACGAGATCAGTCTAGACATCGGATATCCTCCAAATTATCCAACCATTCGCATTGGAGTTCAGCTCGCTTAGAGTATCATAACATTTTTCGGCTTCTTTAGATCGACCCTAATGTCTCCCATTTAGGAAATAAATAGGCCTACAAAGCTACCTCGACAAAACTTCGTGCACCATCCAAGACCAAACGCACTACAAATCTGTCTTGACGTCATCATCTCCTTACATGGCAATCGGCATACCGTATTTTTTAGCAAAGGGGACACAGAATACGTCGGAGTATTCAGTTTCAAAACGTATTACATTGTGTGATGTTGTCAAAAAAAAGTCATGTTACTGCAGTGGTATAAATTACAAAACACAAAAGTTCAAATCAGTTTATTTTGGACTGGCTTTACCCAACATTTCATATTGTTTCTTATGCCAGATTTGACCACGTGCTTACTGGCGACCCTTTTCATGCAAATTTGTGTCAAATGATGTGTTCCCCTGGAAAACAAACGTACGATTTCTAAATGAAGGAGGCGAAATTTGCCCTCAAGACGCGAAACCACCCCTTACGGGGTGTACCTAGCTATTTTTAACGAGCTTCTCGAATCTGCAGCTCTATTTCCAAATGATGGTCTGGTTTTCTCAGCTCAAGGATAAGTGTTCTCCATCGCTGTGGGCATTACTATTCTCAACCGGGGGTACAGTTTCCAGTCGTAATGTTTTTCATTGTGTCCGGATATAAAACCTTTCCTTTTCAAACTTTCTCTTTGATTAACACTAATCCACATCTTGTCAGTGATTAAACATGTTTCAAGTTTAAATGTTAAATTCTGGTCTCGAGCCCTCCTGTTCGACCAAACTGAAATTACCCCTCCCACTTTGGCTCGTCCAGTGGGTGTAGCAAGGGTCGTGCCATCGCCTAGGAAACGGAGGGTGCATTAATTGTTGCATTTCGATGCACATTTTGATTATATTCAGAAGATTTTGTGGCAAAAACTCAGATAGAGAAGCATTAATATTCACATCTCACTTATTCAAGACTGGCTGAGAGCAGCACTTCCATTCAGTTAACATCATTACGCCATTTATTATGCCAAGAAAGATGAAGCCAAGACATTTTGCCCTCCCTGGTCTCAGCCAGAAATGGTTATACCTTACAGAGTTTTTTCCCACGGAATGAAAACAAATGTACTTGGGCTGAGGCCCAAGTACAATAATAATAATAATAAATCGAATAAAGTGCATGCTTCCGAGTGTGATGTATGTTACCTTAGAAATGCACATTGGTTTCTTAGATTGAATTTCCAAATATTAACCTGAGAGTCGGGTATTTATTTGACAAAATAGATAGTTACGCACTTAACCGCACTTTTTATGATTGTAAATCAATGAATGCTCGATGTAGATCTTATCAATGGTTAGATTTAATAAATCAAACTTGTCTTTATAGACCAATGACAAAGCTCGCATTCCCACCGTACTTGATCAAAAACCTCCACAGTTTCACCAGTTATAGTGCGCAATAGAAAATTCAGATAGCGAAAATTACATGAAAAATGTACAACCCTCAACCCCTGTCGGTCATACTAGTGTTTTTCTTTGCCATGGAGATTCTGTACTCTGTGAACGTAGATAACTCGTCGAAAAAGAGAAGGTTGCAACGTGCTGCTAGGGCACAGGCAATAGAATTTTTATTACAAGCCTCCTCACAGTTCACGCTATATGACATTTAGTTACATGCAGGACATTTTCAAACAACCTTACCATTATCGACCAGAATCAAATAGATTTTAACGAAAATCAAAATAGCAGTGCGCGCATGGATATTTTACAACTAGCGTTAAGCGTCTACTTTCCGACGTCGAAACGTCGAAGGGCTTCACTGGACCGGGTAACTATGGAAACCGGTCAGTACATCACCCACCGGCCCGCTAACTCCCCGGATGTGTGAATCAATGCACTGATTTGCACTCATATCGAGGCATGTTATATATATATATATATACACTCAGAACACATCAAGTATGTTTGGTACCTATTATTCGAGTTTCACGCATACGCGCGATCGTCAGATAGGTAGATTTTATTGTATGAAATTTGCCTCAGGTGCTTGTAAGTATCAGGTTGGATCAAACCATTTGGTGTTGTGGGTTTAATTGAAATTTGACAAGTAAAATTTGTTTTCGTGTCGGCACTTGGAGACCAACTCGGAACGCTTGTTTAAAAGGCTGGATTTATCTGCACTAATTATGAATAGCTTCTCTGTAAGACAAAGGTTGCATTTCTTTGACACATTTGAGTAACTACTTGTTTTCGATAGGATTGACCATGGAATATTAAATGGTTTGTCCTGAGATTTCAAGTGACAGACATAGTTTGATAATTTTGTGCTGTTGGCGTATGTCTTGCTTCGGAAAGATTGGATACGATTTGCATAGCGTGTTTTAAATGTGTTGTCAGTTAGACCGATGTAATGTTTCGCCTCATTGGCATCGCTTGTAACAGTAGCTTTACAAGCGATGCCAATAAGGCTAAACATTACATTGGTCTAACTGACAACATGTGAAGTTTCGCAGGCATGTCATCACCATATATTATCCAGAATGTTACACCATTATTTCGTAATCAGTTCGACGTCCGGTAATACTACAGTGTACTACGTTTCAACTAAATCATGCTAAACGGATGAGAAGTCTGAGTTACAAACTCATAGCTGAGATCGGACGTTTGGAATGTTCCAAAGGCTGCGTCGATATACATCTCTGGAGAAGGGATGATTTTTTGAAGGGCAGTGTAAAAAGTATTATAATGGACCAATGTTGAACAAGATCCACACAAAACTAAAGTTTCAAAATACTGGAGTTGTGATTTTGTGCACATACAATAAAGGTCCGGTTCTTTCACACACCCATAAAGGTTAGCACAAAGTACATATAACTGCTCCATTTTAATCACTTTGTTTGAGTGACGGAGGCTCAACGTTAGACTTGCTTCAACTCTGCGGGCATGTAAATATCAAAACAGAATAAACTGAAGATGTAAACTTTAGCAGACTGTCACGTTAGTGGTAGGCTGTATAGCACAGTCATTTGTAGTTTCATACACGGCAATGCAGGAAGTTGGGAAATGGAATGGCCACTGTACATATGTATTGCTAAGTTAGGAGACGGATTTCGAACACCATAAGCCACAATTCATTCAATAAACCAGCATCGATGACTCCCAATACATCTCTGAATTCCTATCTGCTATGCTGTCTGTATCAGAAACAACCTTATATGCATTTTAGTGTGATTTCCAACGGGACCCATGCTTTCAACATGATAAAACAAACACTTGTTTTACAACCAATCGATGATTTGATTGTAGCGGTATTGTGATTCAGGCTATCTACTGTTGGTCCCTGATCGTTTGAAACATCTTAGTAAATATATTCGAAAAGCCCAGCGACTTGAGGTTAGTTAAAGGTCAACGTCAAAATTCGTAGAAATTTTCATACTCTTCTACCAACAATCATTGGAAATGAGTATTTTCAGTGGTGAACTATTGAGGCAAACTACATCCTAAATTGTACAAGAGAGATTACAACAGCTGCTAAAGTTCTTGGCCTAGATGGATAATCCTTTGTAGATGATCATAATGACATTGGAACTTGATAAGATGGAAAATTTTGCTGGCTTCGTATATTTCTGAGAGCTTTGCATGAAAATAAACATGTAACTTACATTATCATGTGTTATTGATGAATTGTGTTGGAAAGTTGTTCTATACATGTAGCTAATATGGAACGGTGTATTGATGGGGGGGGGGCGTGGGTTGTCATAACAAAACATCCTCATGCTTGGCGGTTGGTATGGCTTGCCTGTAATGTTCATATGGGCCCCCCTGTTTCAAAATTTAGTGAAATCCCTGACTTGTAAGACCAACTACACAAGGATGATGACATTGAGATTGACATAATAATTTATACTGTAGTGAACTTGACCAATTCAATAAAATCCTGACCAAACTTGACATCTTCAACTGAGATACATTGCTCTGTCAATTGTGTGCACAGAGACAAGAGGTGGAACATTTGATATCCTTTGGGGTCTAGAAGATTGATGAGGTAGCGTTAATTTTTTTATCTGATCCTTTGTACATTTTTCCCATTCTCTCACCTTTTCTTTTTGTCAAGCCTTATCTGGCTGATTTTTTATATTGACATTTGCTTGGAATCTTTTTTTTTCGAAAATCTCCCCCCCCCCGGATAACAAATGGTCCACCCCATGGTATTGACAATGTTTACATAAAGAGCTGCAATGGCCAGATGGCAGGAAGTGTATGAACTATTTACAACCTTGATACACTTTAACATTGAAAAAATTATGGAATTGAGACGAAACCTGCTAAAATCACCAAGCTTTGCTTTCTAATGATGGGCTACACACTAAGCTATATGACTAAAGGGATGATTTGGATTTTGAAATCATAAATTATCATCACTTATCAAGTACATGAAACTGCTCCACAGTGCTCCACAGTGTTGTGCCAAGAGAAAGCAAGGCATACACATTTATGATAAGCATTTTACAACCCTCTTACCGAAACCTGTGGTGCAATACAATCACAATAAACTATATTCTGTAGATTAGAGTGGCCTTTTATGCATAATGTTTTAGGAATTAAGGCTAGCAGTCTACAAACAATAATTTAGTGTTCCCGGTAGATACATGAAGCCAAACTTGAGGTGTGTGCTAAGATGACAGACTGATAAGTACCTGTTGGTTCTGACAGACCATGTGCAACCCCCTTTCTTAACATCCAAGCTGTATGCCTGCATGAGTTAAGTCTCTGATAATTACCTCGAACGATGAAGAAGTATGCAAGTATTGTAATGTACATTATCTTGTATAGTTTTCATGAAAAATGACCAAAACTTACCCCATATCCCAAGGTTCATATCAAAAGTACTGTCATTACTGTATGTCATTTTAAAGACTAGTAATTTACCTTTCTATTGATACCAAACAAACTAGGTTATGTTAAAAAATAAGCTCAACAGACGACTTATAATAAGACAGATTTAACAAAAATGCATGCGAGTTGGCAATAGTGAGATTTTGCAGTACCCTTCAAAATATGACTGTTACAGCTGTAGAATCCCAATATTTTTTCTGTTAAATGTCTATTTCATATTTCTGACATGTCTAGTACCAAATAAGACATATTCCATACAAAGCATTGCCTTTTTATTATGTCTAGCTAAAATTATTGGTAGAATTTGAGATTAGCTGTAATTTGTGATGTAAAACTTTGGGATATGGGGTAAGTTTTGGTCATATTCCATGAAAACTATACAAGATATTGTATATTACAATGTGTCATCTTAAAGAGAAATAAATAGCCATTCTAATGATACAAAATAAGCCAGATTATGGATGACTTACAAGAAGACAGGTTTGACAAAATTGCATGTGGGTCGCAAAATCGTGATTTTGCGGTACCCTTCAAAACATGACCGTAACATCTATTGCATCCCTATATTTCTCAGTTAAAATTCAATTTCGTATTCTAGGGATCCCAAGGCTTCTAAGAAAAAAAGGTTTATTATCCTCTGGGGTGGGGGTGCACGTAGACCCCTTCTAGCCCATGGATTGGTTTCACAGTTACTTATCAGATAGAAATCAATTCGTGGTGGTTGATGGAGAACCCTCTACTCAAAGACAAATCAGGTGTGGAGTACCTCAAGGATCGACACTTGGTCCAACTTTATTTTTGATTTATATCAATGATATCTGTAATGCAACCACTTATTTTAATTTTAGGCTGTTTGCCGACGATACAAACATATTTAGATCTGTATGTGCCCAGCAAATAAATTTGAATGACGTCACTTTTCAACTTAATGAGATCGACAAATGATGTAAGGGAAATAAATTAACCATAAATGCAGACAAAACAAACTATATGATTATCAAAACACCCAGAGAAGGGTTACTTTTGAGGGTAACTTGCGTATCGGTACTACAGTTATTAAAAAAGTTTCTTCAGCAGGTTATCTTGGTGTAAATATTGATTCTTCATTTTCTTGGAAATCACACATTCAGAGAATTGTAAAAGCTATTACACCGAAAATTGGTATTATTTCAAAAATTCGACATTTTGTTCCAAAATCTGTTCTTCTTCATATTTACAACGCTTTTATTTTACCCCACTTATCCTACTGTATTGAAATTTGGGGAAACACCTATCAGACTTACCTTGAGCCAATTTTCCTTCTTCAGAAAAAGCTAGTTCGCTTTATCACCTTCTCCGATTTTCATGCTCATTCTGAGCCTTTGTTCCGAAATTTACGTATTTTGAATATTTACAAGTTAAGTAAATATTACTCATGTATGTTTATTTTTGACTTAAAGCATAACAATTTACCCCATAGAATTGATCGTTATTTTGACCTTGTCTCTCATGATTATCTAACACGTTCAATTACTGACAATAATATTCGAGCCCCACATACAAGACTTAGAATTATTCAACATAACATGACGTATGCAGTTACCAAACATTGGAACTCTTTACCACTTTCATTAAAGAAACTAGAATCCAGAAGTTTATTCAAAACGGAATTGCATTCTTATTTACTAAATTAATTTACAAACTCTAGTGTCATATTTATTTTAGTGTTATATTTATATATTTGTTGTTGCTGATTGACACTTTATTTTTTTTATTACAATTACCACTCATTTGCTGACACCCGTCTGTCTCATATACGTACGTATGATTGCTTTGTTATACTTTTTCTTTGAGATTTGGCCATGGACTAGATTAGTCTCTATGGACTATTTCCATGGTCCTCACCAGAAATATTGTAACGAGGTATACTTTGACATTTCTTTTTGTGTTGTAGTTGTTTTTCTTTCTGGTGAAATAAATTTGATTGATTGATTGATTGATTGGTCATGCAGCACAAACACACCACCCACGGTTAATACCATTTACGTTTCCTAAGATAAGTGAGGTACGGCATGTCTCTCATCTGATAGATAAATTTTATCGACTATATTTTATAAATTCTGATAGGTACTTTTCTGCGAACAGTTTTAATTGACGTCTTGAATGACTTGGCAAAATGATAGACTGAGAGCAAAGTTAGCAATTGTACAACAATTGTAGGCTCTTGTTCTATTCCCTAAAATATGTTGAAACGACTACGATTTATTTCTGTCAACACAGCGTCTGTATGAGTAGAATACACTGTTATTGTTCATAGTTGAATTGAGTCCAGACCAAAATTCACTCATCAAAAATAACAATGCAGGTTATACATGTACAGGTTGAGTTGACAAAACTGAATACTTTGCATATATCAATGTGCCTGAGGTAGTGGACACTGAAATAGTTGGCAAAAATTGCAGTTATGGTATCTTTAAAACTTTTAAAAGAATATTTCAACAAACCTTACTTTATAAGATATAATTCCATAATTATTTACGTGCTTAACATTCTTCCTTATATGTGGAAAAAGAAAAAAACAATTTGACGGGCAATTTCAATTGTACAAATGAAAGAGCGTTCTAGGTAATACATATTACGTATTCATAAGCAATACATGTGCATTGATAGTGACATCCAGCAGGACGATGGCTGAATATAGAATGATCAAGAGTTGAAACAAGCATTGACGGTGCTGGGTAAACTTTCTAAAATTTTGCAGCACTAATTCCTGCCTCAGAGTGTTATGATTCATGCGAACATCTCATAAACGGAAAGTCTGCACGGCTTATGATTGTCATTTGCCACGATACTTGATCAGCAAAATAATTGAAATAACTACTCATTTAGATCAATATGGAAATGAAACTAGGAAAATATTAATCTACATGCAGAAATAATACTGGTACAAAAGCAGAGTAGGAAATATTTGCCTGCTTCCCTCCCTGCCTGCCTTGGTAAATATTATGCTTGCAGATAAAACTACACTTTTCAGCAGGACTGACAGACAGAAATAATTTAGGAGTGTTGGTTTGCCGAGATCAGTGACAGTGGCTAGATGTATCGTACAAACAGTATGCAGCAAAATGAATAACAAGACATGTATTATTTTTTAGGGGTAGGTACTTGTTGACAGTTATGTGTTCGGATATCTGGGCGTGTTTTCCAGGAATTCTCCGACAGTGTAGTCTGACTGTACTTGAAAATTTGGATCAAATAGATTTCAACTTTTTGTCTTAAGGTGGTATGTGTCTCAAAACTGAATGATATACTTTCGCTCAAACTTTCCTGAAGAAAACTCAACCACCTTCTTTCAAAATCAAGAATGAAAAATCGGGGGTCACAACGCAAATTATGATACCTTGGAAATAAATTCAGCTAAATTTACCAGTATTTGAAATTCAAAATGGCTGCCCTTCCTGTATTAACTCGACGGGAAAAAATGATTTTCATAAGAATAAGACGATAACAACTCTATTTACTCCAAGACTTTCAAAATGAGCCAACCCGGTGTGGTAACTCAGAAAAGTATTTTAAAAATTTTAGTCTGAATATCTGCCCTTGAGGTGCATTCTACCGGAAGGAGCAATCTATCGTACATGGTGTTGTTGTACATTTTGATCCCTAGTGAAGATAATCAATATTATATATGTGGTCTCAAAATAAATATTTGTCAATTTTTAAGAAAAGTTTTGACCGTCTTTATTTTTCGAAAATCGAAAATTTTATTTTTCTCTATGGCGGTGGCCATTTTGAATTTCAAATATTGGTAAGTTTTGGGTAATTTGTCTGTCTAATGCCAAATTTTGCATGATGACCCAAGATTTTTATTATTTATTCAGTACAAATGATTGAAAGTTTCATTTCGGAAAGTTTGAGCAAGAGTTTAAATCTTTCACTTTCGAGGCGCATACTACCTTAAAAAGTCACATTTTACAGTTGCTGTCCTTCAGTGTTTGTTCTTTAGTACAGTCTCTGTAATGTTTGATATTTTATAATGAATTTCTGTCTTTTGTTGACATAAACACTGAACAAAGGCCCTGAGTATGCACGAAAACAATATTACTACCCTAGATTGACAGTGTTAGAGCAGTATTTCACTTTACTGTCTGTCTAAACATGAGACATTTGACATTTTAATGTCAATAACAATAGTGATGCGGCATATTGACGTAGTCAAATGAAAACCTAAAATAAACACACTAAGATACCTCTTATGGTGAAAGTACTGGTGGTAAAATTTTATTGTTGGAGATTATTTGTCATAGATTTAATATGCAGTATCTTCTTTACACACTTGCAACCTTTCAACACAGCAACACAGAGTAATGTCTTCAAAAATTCCTACAATCTGGCCAAGGTCACCTGCCAGGATTTGTGACAGATTTTAACGAGACTAAAAATACTGAGACTGTTGTTTGGATCGTTGTTCTTCAATTACAAACATTTTGTAGAGGAATTTATTCGGATTTTCATCTTGACTGAAACATTAGTTTTGGATCAGAGCAGATGGACAATAATTGTTTCCATGGGGTCAACCACGGTCACTCCACAAACATAGTCACTCCACAAAGACTGTGGGTCAACAAATGAAAACAGCTTGTTACTTATCCCTGCATCAGTCAATCTACGCAAACCATGTCAGACCTTTTTTCATTCTTGTTGGCAAAATATTACATTTAAAAAACAAATGTTAACACAAGGTACAATTCTGAAGAGCAAACTTATCACTCTCTGCCAATATAAGAATTACCACTACACTGTACACATAAACATTCCTGTTTTCTGGTTGTCATGTTTGATTTCAAGAACCCCCCCAAAATATGTTGCCACGTTAGTTTTAACCTGTTCATCCCAATACCTGTAAACAGGTAACATAATTATCACTGATAATTGAATGTTTTTTGTCCATTGGTGATGAAAGGCTTAGAAGAGACCTTGGACGATAACTATTACAATTCTTTGTGGCCGAGGCGTGGCGTTAACAAAAACACTGCTCTTCTCTACAGTAAAGACTGCTTAAATTCTATTGCTACGCTTTACACTGACAAATGGACGGGAATCACTTCAACCATCAACTCATCTTTTTGTAAAATTATCAGTAAAACTTATTCACCTTATTGTGATAAAACTGAGAGCTTAAAACCAGGCTTGGAAACGAATTCTGAAATTATGCCTGACCCTAGGGTACAAATTCATTTAAAACTGTATTGTGCTTATCGTCTGTCCCCCTAGCATTTTTACAGTTCTTTATATTGTGACCCTCAAATCCCAATACATACTGGTAGGTCCCATCTCATTGTAGGAAACATTTGGTTTGGACAAACGTTGAAATACAAGGTTTCAATTTATAAAGGCACACAAAAAGGCACACAAAAAATCAAAGTTTGAAATTATTCTGTTCTTCAATCTGTTTGAGAATGATGTTTGAATTCGATGTTACAAATTATTCTCATCTAGTTCTTGTTACCATACTTGAAAACTGCATCCACAATTTGAAACAACACTCAATCCATGTAGGTCCTTTTCCTTGGCAACAAGCCTTCACAAAATCCAATATGGCCGCCGTGTGATGTCACTGCAAACACAATATTTGGATGTTGTTGCACTTCTCCTAGTGGTAATGCTGAAGGAGAAGTTAGTTAGCGGTTAATGCATGTATATGGCATTGATTAGTGTCACATGATTTGAAAATATTCTAAATCATCATGATTTGAATTGACATTATGTTTATTCACAATTGTATTCCAGAGGTATCCAAGCTGGATATTTTACATCGTAGAGACAACTTGTAATAAGACAAGATTTAATTGGTTGGTTACATTCAACTTCTTTTGATAACTACAAGGGAATAAGAGTCTTGCAATTGATAACGTTAAGCTATTGCAAAATATTTTCTCAAGGAAACTTTGAGTCATATTCTTTCAATATCCTGAATAAAACTCTGGGTAATAGAGAAACAAATTGCCGACAATAACTTCTATCATTGTCTTAACTTGATAGGGAAAAGTCAAATTTTTAATTTACACTAAAACAAAATTTGAAAAGAATTCATTTACTCCACAAGCTTTAAATTGATCCATACAAGCAGTTGACCAGAAAAGCATTACGAAAATTTGAGATTCTGAATTTGTGCTCCTGTTGTGCATTGTGCTATGAAGTACACTTTGTAAACAAGACACTTTCCTATGATCAGCTGGTTGCCACACTCAAACAGAAACTGCTGTACTGGTTTAAGGAAATAATTTTCATCACATCATAATTTTTATTTTCATTCTACACACAAGACAGATACATTGTTTTTTTCTCACCGCAAAGTATGTTATTATATACAAAACTTTACCAACCAGCACAACACGTTATGTACGATATGCACTGTTTTAATGTACAAATGTAATGCAGTCTGAAATCAATTCTATGGTCAAATGTAATATTTCATATTAAACACATAGTACGCAGTGTATAGGCTATGATAATAATTAACAGTGTGCTTTTTGAATAGAACAAGTAATTGGATTTCATAAACATAAGTAAGGTACTGGAAATATTCTGTGAAAATTTACAGCCAATTAACCTTTGGCATTTTCACAATGACGACAGCACTTTTGTAACTGTTTGAAAATATTAGAAAATGAGGACATGTGTACAAACTTCCTGAAGTGATTGTGTGCAGTCTTATTTTTTATAATTTTCAGAATGTAAGAACTGAGAGAAACTCACCGTCCTTTGGTGAAAATGGATCATCTGCAGCTGTCAGACAGAGGACAGGAATTCTTATTGCATCTAACTTGTTGTCCATTGAGGCATCGGAGTAGTACTGCTCAACGCTATCATAACCAAATATCTTAGCTGTCACCCTCTCGTCAAAATCCCTGATGGAGTGAGACTGAAATAATCCAATAAAAATATTCTTCCATAGATGTTTCAAAAAAGACCAGATAAATCAGATTGTACCAATTTTTCACTCAGGAGAAAGAATAATTGCCACGAGAAAATGTATCAATGTACACTGTACAGATTCCAAAGGCTAACACGGAACGTCAAGCGTATATTCGACCGGGTTTTTAGACAAAAGTTGTTTCTTTTAATTTGTCTAAAACCGGGGTCGAATACATGCATGGCCACCCATTCATTCAGTATCTTTCAACATGTAAAATAATATGAGTAGTATCTCGTATCAAACAACATACATGAAAAATTGCCGACTTTGTCCCTTTAATGCCAAGATTTGACTTTGTAATTTTATATATCAAGTTGTCTCTGGATTTAGCAAGGTAATGACGTCAGTATAAATTGTGTTCAGATGCTAAAAAGGAACGAAAAAGGAAATTGAAAAAAGCGACAGTAAAATCAAAGTGCTATTACTAAAGATGAAAAATAAAAATGCGTCCGGCTTGCATCAATACAGGTATGCTAGGTGTGATGTTTCACTCTTTGTTAAATGTAAACACAAATGTATCTTACTACCTGCAAAAATTATAAGAGTGTAAAACGAAAATTGTTCATTTCGTTGCTCGTGTTGTATTCCATTGATAGAATTAGGCAAAGTTCAATAGAAAATCCATGTCTTTCTAGGCCGCGTTCAAAAAGTGATGAGGGGGGGGGGGGCTGGAGGAATTCAGGGGGGATTCGAAAATTTTGGGGTAGTCGAGGGGGGACTTGAAAGTTTTGCTCTGCCTATAGGGGGGACCTGAAAATATTTTGACTCCCAACATTTTGATGTTGTCCAATGGTTCTAATGTTAGTAATAATTAAACAAAATCTAGAACCGTTTTGTCATATTTTATGTCTTTAATCTCGAAAAAGTCTAAAAATGTATGAATGCCATTAAATTTTCGTAGAACAAGTTGGCCTTGTTATGGGGCAGGAGCTGCAACTGTTGATAATTTTTCAATATTTCTATGCAATGTATCAAACACAGTTTCTTGGTGTCTCTCTACAGCATGCTGAAAAACACAATATTCAGTTTGTCAACAAAGCCCGTTTGTCTAAATATTGGTGATAATTGAATGATGCAAATGCACGGTACACGTAGGCTGTGTTGGCAAGCTGAATACTGGATAGCTCAACATTCTGTAGGGAATAGAACAAGAACACAATTGTATAAACTGAACAAAAATATTGTCAAAATAAAAAGTTAATACAACTACTGCTGTGCTACTACGTACTGGCAGTGGCAGTGATACATGTAGCTCTGACTCTGATGTAGTTTAAGAAGAGTTTCGGTCATAGGACACTCAATTGACAGTGAAACATACATCTACTTGTACACAAGATCCAGCCAGAGAGCAACACATAGAAGACTAGGGGACTAACAGTTACCATGGATTTTTGAATTCTGGCATATGAGAACAATCAAATATTAGAGAAAAAAGATGGGGTCACCATAATTGATCTTATACAAATGTACGATGAAAAGTCAGTTTTTTCTAAAATCACTTAAAATCAATATATAAAACCATTCATTTCAAGTTCATGCAGTGAATGAAATTTTCACATCTCATTGTACCAATAACACAAAAGTAAAACTTTGAACAGTAAAGACTCTAATTTAAATGGAAAAAATGTGTGACTAAATGGAATCTTTTATTTTTTATCAAATTTGCCATTATTACACCCAAAATTTCTGAGATTAAAACATTAATTTCATGGAATATTTTAACCTTCCAGTATTGTCAATTTTGTAAAACATTTTATAAGTGGCATCTAAGTTGTATATGTCTTGTACTTTTGAAAAAAAAATTTTGATAGGTCACTGTGCTCATTTTTTCACAATTTGGTTAAACGAGCTAGGAATACACAATTTTTATACTCTCTCATGATTGTCAGTTTGTGTGCTTTTCAGCTGGTGCCATTGAACTGGCCAGAGTTGGATAAACTCAAGTCGGCTTAGACTGAGAAATCCAAAAGGTTCACTGATGCATTTAAAAATGAATCAATTTAAGAACTTGCCCTAGGTATATGGCTCTACAACTGCTGATAAGAGATAGTGTTGAACATTTGCGTGCAGAACGACACATTACATGTTTTTTTTTTTTACTTTGCGTGCATTCCTAATAAATATGCGGCTATATGGTAATTTGGGGGGGGGACTTGAAAATTTTTGAGGGTATTGAGGGGGGACTTGAAAATTTTTGAGGGTATTGAGGGGGGGATCTGAAAAAAAATAAGATTTCAATCGCAATTCCTCCAGCCCCCCCTCACCATTTTTTTTGAACGCGGCCCTATGGTTAGTTTTGTATGCGTATTGAGAGAACATGTTTTCCAAGTTCGCAGTGCTCTCTTAATATAATTCGTAATTTTCATCTTGACAAGTATACCCGAAAGTTGAACCTCTAAGTGATAACACCAACAAACAAACATTTTGGGGAAAAGGTCAGAACGAGGCGATAGTTTCGAGAAGCAAGCGAATGAACAGAGTCAGTACTCGGAAGCACGCCCTCACTGGCAAATCTTGTAAGGAAGCAGAGAAATCAACTAAACGTACGTCACACTTTTGATAAAAATCAGAATAATACAAGCGTAGTACTGGCGCTCCACTATGTTAATTTGAAGTTAAGGAGAAGCTTGCATACTGTAAAAATTTTCTCAACATTTCAGGCGAATTCGGCTTTTTTGAGTTGTTAAAGGGCCATTATTTGTAACTTTTGACAATTTTTTAATACCTCGGAAAATTTCATGTTGGGGGCTCATATTTGTTGCAAAATGTTGTTTTACGAAGGAACAAACATGATTAGTGATGTTATAGCCACACAAAACTGCTAATTTTTGTTCAAACGTGTTGCCCTTCCGAGCTCGTTTGTTGACGTCTGGCATGCTCAGGGTGCTGGGGAGAACGCAGATATGGTGACGCCGCGATCACGCGAGATGTACAAGTTCACGTTTATTGCGGGATCAAAACAACATCGCGTCGTGGATTGCCAGACATCTGGCTACGAAACGTGCTCGGACAATGGACTACGACGTAAGTACCGGGCATAAGTAATGAATATTTATTTTGAAATTGCTGTAAATGGCTCGCGCAGGTGCAGATAGTAGAATGCCTACGTTGCAATCCGCATGTCAACAGAGTTTGTATTTCTGTCCGGACAAGAATTGAAATTTTCGGTGTAAAATCACATGTTATTTAGTTGTAGGGCACGTAATGTTTCCGAATAATATGCGATTCTCTGTTATTTGACAGGCTATTCAACATGAGCCAGTGATCATTTCAATCAAAACTAACGGAAAAATCGCCAGAAGATACAGCTAATGGAACTTTAAAGAGAGTTCTAATTTTAGTTAACATCACATTTCACACTTTCGAAGCCTCTATATTTTCTATGAACATGAACATTTATTGAAGTCAAAAGCAACCTCGATATTTGTATTAAAAAGTGCATCTTAAGTATACATAGATTTCAAACAAAATTTATGTCATCAATCAACAAGGAATAAATATACAGAACTTACAAAACTGGCACCTCTAAAACGAGGTTGAATGTTTATATCTGAGAGACCTGCAAGGGCAATACTTGTTGTTATTCTACAATCGCTGGTCCCATTCAGAAAATGTTGTAGTCTGTACTCGAGAAAACAATGAAGGACATTCTCCATAAAATTGATGCAAAATGTATCATCGATCAATAAGGAAAGACATATGAAAGTGTACAGTCGTCATTCGACCTCACTGTTCTTGCTGAATTTTCTTATTCAAAAACTGTGCTTGGCTCAAGGCTAAAGCACAGAGAAATCCCTGACATTCAATGTGTCGATTAGAATGATAAAAGTCAAGAAGAACAGTGAAAAAGCATACCTGCATTTCACTGAAAGAACATTTCTAAGAAGCCTAGGAAGACTCTATAAAGACACGTAATTTGTCATTGATATGTGCTTTACATCGCTGTAAATTTACATTTTATTGCTGTGAACTTTGAAAATGTTACGTGTCCATCAATTTTTACATAGTGACGGGGATTTAGGGTTATATTCAAGAATGCACTGAGTTTTTATTTTACGTCACTGTGATACACATGGAACAATCACCCCAATCATCATCAATGCTACTACTACTACATCTTATACGAAACATGTACACGCCTACGATTTTCCTTAAATTTAGCTCCTGTAGTTAGCTGCAGTTTACGACAAACCACTCATAACAGTTTGACCATTGTTAGGTTGGAGGGGTGCAACAAGCTTTGGGCAGCTTAAAATTATCATAAGAGTTTGTGACTGTGTCGAAGGTGACTGGAAATTAAACAAATTTTCGTGCAAATTTATGCTGCCGAACAAAAACTTTCGTTACAAGCAGAATAGAACATGATGTAATCCATTATCAATCCAGGAACTTTGCCAGTGTCATATAGGTAAAATTATACTTGACACAACCTTCTCTCACCTCCGTCTTTCTATGGAGAAAAATCCGATGGATGACGGAATAAATCACTTGAAACAGTGGCTCCTTCTCAACTATAAACTCAATGGAATTCACAACTTACGCCAGTTTGGTACTTCAGTCATAACGATTTATCTGAATTCACCCTTTACAACCGTAAATACACTGAAGGAAATTACTTTGTTTTTTTAACCACCGACATAAAATATACGCAATAAGCAAACGACCGACCCATTCCGAAAAATTGTAACCCGAATTGACCGCAGTGACTTATTTCAAAAGAATCATGAGATCTCGCTCATTAAAGAGAAAGAAGTGCATGATCACCAGCCCGCTCGCACGAGAAAAATTGCCCGCCGTTCCCCACCCTCTGATCAGAAAAACATTGTTCGCGTACCTGAGACGAAAGGGCTTGTACGCGCCTTTTTCATGAACACTTATGCTGGCTGTCCCTGCTACCATCCGTTATGCCCCTCGGACAAACGAAATCAAGAAGTGACTCAAAATAACTGCAGAACCGCAGAGGCTTTATATTTTCCCAAATTGGATTGAAACTGCGATTTTTTGTGCCCTGTAAAACGATCGACATGATTTTTTGTCATTAATTAGATGCACACTGCAAAGCAATTCATACATTGATGTGCTCTAATAACAAAATAAAGACAAGACACAGGTCATTTTACACAACTGCCAAGGTGTAGTTGCAGAATTCCCTGGTTATGAAGATCAATTAACAACTGAAACTCGGATGGCATATTGTGGTACTTCTGTTTCATTTTTGCAGCCGACTGCATAAGAGCATCATCAAAATAGTGATATTTGATTGAGTTCTCTTCCGAATCTTCATAAAACGGCCAAAATCCGTACAGATGAAGTTCTTCGCAAAAATTTACTATTCCAGAAAGTAACAGGATACCTTATAAAAGAAAAAAAAGGCACGTAAGAGGTTGCAACATTGTCCACAAAATGTGATTCTTATGTATCTTTGCACGTAAGTTTATAGTAAATAAAACATGATCGTACCAAGAGCCGAATCTGGGTCCATAGCGTCAGTATTTAGCACAGTAGTCCTAGACAACGATGTTTCGATCGGTAACCCGCTTTGATGGTATTTTCCTGAACCATCTAATAGTCTATATTTCGCAGCAACGATCAAATTGTTTTTAATCTCTTATTTCTTTCAAACTTATTCTGGTATGTAAATGTATAGTGTAAGACGTCACGTGTTTTACTACTACACCTAGTAGGCCCTACCGACTGAATTGTCGACTAGCATGAACCCCCACACTGACTTTACTAGGGAGCCTAGCATGGGTATATGGAGGTGGATGGCAATGTGATTTCCTATTAAACGTAGTACTGTTTTGAAACATTCACCACTCAACACGTGGGCACACAGGTGCCTGATTACTGTCACATTAATTCTGATATCTGGGTCATATTTGAAAAAAAAAACAAATACGAGAAATTCTTGGAAGAACTTCGCAGTGACAGCTATAGTTTCAACTATAGGACGACAATGTAAAGTATTGTGGTAAAATTTGACACTTGGTCCATATCGTGGTGACCTCGACGTGCTCTCGTGCGTTCCTTCAATACTGTGACTATGTTTAACATTTAGGCCTACCTGAAGACAAATGTCTCGCATTGACACCTCGTCGTTTCCAGAATCCATTCGAGGAAGAGATGTGACTTGGATGGCCAAACACAACACTCATATTCGTTAACTTGAGTGCATCTTGTCCACGGAAAGATAACTTGGTGCAGAATTTATGGGTAAAAGCAGGAAAATATACTATAGAATTTCCATATTCTGACGTCATAAACGCTTTGAATTTTTCCGCCGATTCCTTTTTCGTAAGACTTGAATACCTTGTAAACCAAATAGATAAAATACTCATTTATGTATCTTGGTTACACCTGACTATTATCGATGAAATAGGTTTACAATCGCAAACATATTTGATGCTTGGACTTATACATATGTTTTGGCGAGTAAGTGTAAAAACAAACTTCACAGGCGCGGAAAGAAAAACTGGAAAGTGACACAAATGCACCATGCACCGACATCAAGATAACTATTTCACGTAAAACATACGTCATCAGCAGGTGACTTGCCCATTCCGAGAAATTGTAACTAGAGGTGACCACTTGAACTTGTTTCAAAAGAATGAGGACGACTAACTTAGTATGCAAGTGATTTGCTTTGAGTTGCCCTCCTTCAATAAACATTACAAAACGAAATATAGAAAGTACTAAAATATTACACACAGCTATCCAAGCAATCATTCAAGAAAGAATATCATTTTTTCGTAACAAGACTATACAAGTAAAATGTAAATCTTTCGTTTCAATCAAAATCTCCGGATATGACAAAATCTTATATACATAGAAATATGAGACGTCATAACCTCGCTTTGATTCGATAAATTACTAGTTGAGGGCGCTATTTTCATTCCCTGTGCCCATTTGATTCATTGGATGCTTAAACGTCGGTTCGGCTAAGATATATACGGAAGTGAAATAATATGCAATAAATAAATTGACATGAATTTTCCTACTAAGAGCTGATAGTATTTCAAAATATTTCTCAAACAACGTAAACCTTGAGCCATATGCTACGCTAACTGCAATAATTGTAGCCTTCGGGCCGTGTACAGGCTTCTTCTGTCGCGTTGGCTGAGTAGCGCCTATGCCCAGTAAACGATACATGAAATTGTATAAATCGGTGTGCTTACTACAGACGAGTTTGTTCACGGTCACGACCTCAAACGTTTTTAATCAAAGACAAATACAAAAGATTTTAAATAATGATCGAAGATGTCAATGTGTACAGTAAGCCAATCTTCTTTGATAAATGGATGACGTGTATTCTTGATTACGTCACACAGAGACATTCGCAGGTACAACAAACCGACCACCCGCTTTTCAAAATCGAACCCAACATGCCATTTAAACGTATTGTGAACAAATTCAAGCCGTTTGAAAATAAAGGAATCAAATAAAAGATCTCCAAAACACACTGGCCCCCCTCCCCGCCAGCTATAAGGTGAGATTAAACAGCAGCTTCCCCTATAAAAGCCGGATTGTTTAAAGAAGGCCATCAACTTGGTAATGTACAGCTGGTAGGTAATTTGTTTCTTTGCTGGGGCACTCAACTGTACGGTTTCCGCGATGTTGTGGTATTGGGGTCATTTAGTTACCCAACGCATTCGTTTTACAGGTCATTTAATTCATTTAAACGTACCTTTTGACTTCGCAACCCTCCTCCAGCCACGGACAAATTTCTGGGTAGTCTCGAAACTCATTTATTACTTTATGGGAATACAAAGTGGGTATTGAGGAATATTGGAACACGTGGTGTGTCGTAGTGTCGTAGTCACTGTACTACCCGTATGACTTTCTCTGTGAACGTTGTGAAAGAAACTTTTATTTTTTAAAACGATCGTTTAATCCGTGGAGCTAGGAGCTGTGTCTGCTGTTCAAAAGTTGCGTCTACCAAATATGAGTTGTGTTCCCCAAAAATGAGAAATGTGTCTTTTGAAAGAAGAATTTTGCCTTTTGCAATTTAGGATATCGTAAATGAATAACGAAGTTTTTTTCAGTGAAGTAAGAATTTTATGACTCGTATGGGTAATCTGTAGCTCGAAGTACCAGATCCAGATACACGTTTCCCTATTCTCAGCACGTGGTTTGTGATTGTATTTTGTTAAGCCTAAAGGAGATATCTTGAGTAAGACTGCCAATACTTACCGACGTTGGAGAATACTTGGATTGCAAGTTGCAAAATGAGTCTTTGTACCGGCGTCATTGGAATAATTGCGCACCATGGCTTGGTTGAATCTGAAATTCAATGGTTGTTGCAGTATTTTAAACGTGTGGATTTTTGGTGTGATTTTAAGTTGAAGCCTGTTTGCTTCTTGTGAGTCTAAATATACAATAGCGACAATATAAACTTAAAAATACACAGTTATCAGAACAAATAAAATACTGCTGCTCAGGTCGCAGTTTAGCCCTAAGGTAGTATGCGCTCATAAGTGAAAAACTTAAACTTTTGCTCAAACTTTCCTCAAGGAAACTTTCATTTGTTCGTTCATCAAATGAGGAATAAAATTCGAGGGTCATCGTGCAAAAGTTGGTACTATTTACCGATATTTGAAATTCAAAATGGCCGCCTTTCCTTTGTTAACTCAGTGGGGAAAATACAGTTTTGATTTTCGAAACTAGGACAGCGAATTGTTTGCGTTCTCTGAGAGCTTCAAAATAACCCCCCCCCCCACCCAAGTAGTGGGCACGAAAAGTTTTGATGAAATTCGAGGGTCCGAATATCTGTCCCGGAGGCGCGTTCATTGAACCCGGCCCTAGAACAACTGCAGACCAAGAGCACTGTTATGGGTTGCTCTTTCAAAACTCGCACGCTAAAGTGTGAAAAAATTGGAGGATGAACGTGTTGGGAAACTGTATTATTGCTGTTAAATGAAAGTGTCTTAGGAATTGCATGACATTGCACGACAGAACTATGAATTATATCGGCTAGTGTTCAAGCCAACACTGCGGCAAGCGATACAAAGAGCAACTCAAAGAATGTGATTTTTGTTTATCCTTGTAACGAAAGTAAACTGCCGTATTACGTTAAGTTCTCACCTGACGACAAAATCTGCTGAATCTATTTCTTTTCCGCACTGACTTCCCAGTAATATTCCACTACTGCCGATAACGCTGCATCTTTTGTGGAACGCATTGTTCAATGGAGATTCCTAAACAAAAACGATTTTATTCCGTTTTAGTTATACTTAAAGTGTTTTATTCAATCGATTTCACGAGGCCCAGAAAAAACACTTGTTTTTTTCCGATTAGCTTTTATCTGTGTATGTGTCTGGTCGTCTGTCTGTTTGTTTGCTTGTCTACCTGTCCTTCCGGCTTTCTGTCTTTCTGTCTTTCTATCCATCCATCCATCCATCTCTGAATTATGTTCATGCTTGGAGACAACACATCAAAGACACGTTTTGTGTTTTGCTTTGATTTTTAATGGCAAGAGTGAAGGAATTCTCGGAATGCTATCTCAAGAAATATGGTTGACATATTCCATCGTATGCATCTTTGATGTCGCCTGTTTTGTGACGATTTTGTTGTTTATTAGTAATGTACAGGAGAGAGGTGCATTGGCCCCCTAGTCGCTTGGCTGTTCTCGGACGTATTCAAGAGATACTAGCAGGGCCATCTCGTTCACTCCAAGATTTAAGCGACAGTCTAGTGCCAGAGTATATTGCTTCAATTTCGCAATTATCTCACCATCAACATGACAATCTGACGACGTTTATTCTTTCACTTTACACTGTTACACTTACGCGGAAGTTTTCGACAATACGTTGTGATTGTCAGCAAATCAGTCAATGCCACAAGTAAGATACACACTTACCTTAGGAAAGCGATTGTACACGTCCAAGGTTACGTTGATCGTTCCCTTCTCCGCCGAGTATCTCATCACTTTGTTGAGTTCAACAGATTTCTGTGTTGTTAAAAACGAGGTTGTTGTATTGCAAGATTTCTCCACTTGTGATCTGTTAACCAAAATATACGACAGTGATGTGTAAATTATTTTCAAATGTACTTCCTTGCCTGTAGCGTGGTAGCTGTAGTTTTAATTATCCTATTGAAAAATAAAAGCAATACTTCTTTTGTATTATTAATTGATTAATAAAAAAATAACGGCACTTAATATGGAATGAACAAACGAGCAAATACAGGAAAACTATACACCTGGCAGCGTCAAGCGTTAGTATTATTTTTTGCGACACAATCTGTCCATAGCATGCTTCGACGGCCGGGTAGAGCTATTTTATCTTGTGTTTAAACTAGAGTAGATTTTGGAAAAATTTGGAAGAATTCAAAACAAAGTACAGTAAGAGTTATTATATTTTCATGATAATAAATAGCTGTATATTTGATGTTACCTCCATTATTAGATTTCTCCTTGAAGAAAGTTTCGTGTTCAATTGCAGTGTCAAAATGATGGTTAAGTGCTAAGATTTCAACAGTATCGATGCAACGCGTAATGTCTAATTGTTAGAAACAGAACTATTGACCGCGCTAAATTTTATTTTCCAGCCATAAGATTGCACAATAATTGCACACATTGCATTGCTGTTTCACCGCTATAACTTTGTAAGACTAAGAAAAAGTGCTGCTTTTATAATAGTATAATAGTGAACTTATCAACAGTTACCCTCTTCATAACTCTGGCCCCTAAATAGTCGGTGATAAAAAAGAATGGTAAAAGTTGCGACATATATGAATTGCATTTTAATAATTTCCGTCACTGATTTTGTGTAACCGCCGGTGTTTGCTTTAAAGACATAAATTTGTTCAAACTTTTTAATGAAACTTTCGACCATTCTCTTACCAAGCCAAGAATAAAACTCTGGGGTCACTTTCCAAATTTCGGTCCTTGACGAACAAATCACCAAACATTTACCGATTGTTGAAATGTAAAATGGCCGCCATTCTTGTGTTATGTCTATTGCAAAAAATTAAATTTTCGATAAACAAACAAACAAACAAACAAACAAAGAATCAACAAACCTGAATTCCCCAGCTGCTTTGGCGTTAAATGTCCAATTGGTTCGAATGCTTTTGATAACTTCCGTGATCAGAGTCCTATTGGCCACAGCTTCTGTTTCCAGAGATTTTTCTACCGCTTTCACACTGTCAGGAAGTGTGTCATTAGATTTCCGACTCGCTGGCGAATTGCCCTCAGATGCACTACTGGTGTGGGATGTTACTTTGAATTGCTGGTCACATGTACATGTGGATTTGTCCAAGGATAGTAATGATGATAATGATATCATGCTTATAAATGCAAGCGCTACGACACATGTTTTTCTATTCCAAAGTAAACATCTAATAGTTCTGCAGCTTTGATCTTTGAAAAAGCCACACATCTGAAAAAAAAGAAAATAATATACTTGTATAAATCTTGAAAGTTACGACGATGACGCGTACGGAAGAATTCAGGTGGTCCGGTTCTATATTCCCTAACTTGTGATTAAGAAATTGGCGACATTTTTAGGGAATTCGGGCGTTTTCTTTGTAGATTTTGAACCTCTTTAGTAGACTGAGGTTCCAAAATCGTTATTAAGCCGTGGTCTTTTATTGGCGATTATAATGGCGACTTTGCATTCATCCTATTAATTATTTGAGAGTCTCTCTCCGCGACAAGACCTTTTATTAATATTTTGCATGGCAAGAGACACCTTTGGCAAAGGAACGGGTCATGTATTGCTGAAGTATCGTTGGCGTCGTCAGGTAAAATACACGCACGACCAATCAACTGAGACAGGCCTATACATTGACATGCCTTTCTTCCAAACATTTTCATCCGTTGAAAAAGAATTGTTTGAATATTAATACATTGTAAAGGATGAGCGGTGAGCTTGTCTTGTCCTATTTGAAAAACAACATTACTTTGAAGAGAAAAAACGCTGCTGTTTTACCATTGTAACAAGACTGAAGAAGTTGCAATGAGTCCAGAAAAAATACGCGCTGCTGTGTGAAAGGCCGTAAAGAAAGAATGTTGTGATTGTGGTTCAAACTAACTTCAAATGCCTGTTACCCTTTAATGTTTCATGTACCAATATAATTTGGCAAGTATTCGTTGCTTACAGTTACGCAAAAGTCTTGTAGACTGCAACCTGTTTTAACAGAACTATAAGTATGTAAATTATTGTTTTCAAACAAGGTGAGTTTTATTTTCACGAAACTTTTTCGCATCAATCAATCAATCCATCAGTCAATTAATATGATATATACCGCGCAAAAATATCAAAGGGTTTTACTCTTCAGCGCTCATCAAGCCACTGTGTATCCATTGAAAAGATTTGATTCAGGTGTCCCTGAGGGTAGAATGAGTCTCGAGAACAGATATTCGGACTCTCAAACTTTAAGCAGCATTTTCTTTGGACTACATTTGTGGGTGCTCATTTTGAAGCTCATGGACTAAATCAAGTTTTTCACTGGCTTAGTTTTGTGAAAACTAAAAATTCAATTCCCCTATAGAGTTATCACAGGGTTTGCAGTATATTTGAATTTCAAGCGTCAGTAAATGTTAATTTAAATGTTTTTTAAGTACCAAATAAATTTGCACGGTGAATCCTTACTTTTATCCTAATTTCGGAAGGGTATTTTTGAAAGTACTGCTGGAAAAACGGAAAGATTTAGTAGGCATATAAGGCTGGAGTATACCATTTATAAATGCAAAAGTGAATAAGTTTGAAAGTCGACGGGGAAATTTTGTACAAGATCCTAAGGCTAACAGGTAGTCAATGTTGGTGCGCAAGACCTGAGGAGATCTACAGACTCTTCTTGTAAATGCCATTATTCTAGCTGCTGCATTCTGAGCTCATTGTGAAACGCATGGCCGAAATTTCCGATTTCATCCGTTTGGTAGAGTGTGGACTGGATGACTATTTGTTGGACCTTTCAGTACAATCTGACCTGTCTTAGTGGTCACCTTTACAGAGCGGTCAACCCTCTAAAGTGGTCATTTTGTGGTAGTCCCGTAACATTTTACACGCTAAAGGCCCTCTACGGAACGGCCATCTGTGTTATGTTGTCATGATGTATACTCCAGTTTGGTAAAAAAAACCCATGTGTATAATGGTCAGCATATGCGAATCTGAATGACCTCTGTCAAAAACATGCGGAAACTGAAAGCATCAGAATTGTCAAGAAATGAGTCTGATTTGACAAATTTTATATCTGCATCAAAATTCTTTCAGAAACTGAACAAATGTATTATGATGATTTTCAATAAATTTGATTTATGTTATGAAATTTAATTATTACGTTTATCTTTTCCTAAATTCACCACTCAGAACACTTTTGCTTCGGCCTTTGAGTGACCACTGTACATAGGTTTATTAACTTTGTACTTAAAAGCAGACTTGTGTGCGTGTTTCATTTACGACTGTATACATCAAATTTAAAATAACAAGCCGTATGAACAGAGATACCAAAGGGTTCATATCAATGACAAAGTAATTGGAGTCACAAGGCAGATATTGCAAATCTGGCTGAATATAAGATTTGAAAGCGTCAACATAGGAGAGGGTATATTTTTAGCCGCTGAAAGTAGGCTGAAAAAAGGTGCATCTCTGGTGTCAAGATCAGAATTGTCGATGTACGAGGATCTTGCATGCATTGACTGTTCTCAAGCAACCGAACAACTCTGCATCTGTAGCTGGACAAAATGACTCATGCTAGGTCGTTTATAGGGAGAAATTCTGACTTCCGAGGATTATATTTTTCGTTGTGTAAGGTGGTTCACTACGCAAAAGGCATCGTACTTACACGGTTCATATAAAATATATGTGTACTTAGTTACGTTAAAATGTATGTAGTTTTTAGACTTGGATCAGTGGGCTGTCGTCTGTACTTTTCAATATTAGACTTTCATCTAAAATAGCAGTTGGTGTTAGGGGTTGCAAAGAGAGACATATTTCCCCTAGGACCCTAGTCGTTTATTAATTGTGCTTGTTTCCACATATAACGCGTTTTTGTATTCTGGCAGCCTTTCCAAACGCTAGAGAGTCAATGTTGAGAGCCATATATTTCAGAGCTAGTGTTTGTGTTAGTCGTGGTTATTAAGGGAGCCAACATTGTTTAAAGCCGAGGGGGGAGTAAGAGGAATGAGAGGGTGGGCACTTGAAAACGATGAACAGGAAAGGGGTCATGCAAAAACTGATAAACAAAGAGATTATGCAATAATATTCACACGTGAAGTTGTCTGAAGTATAGGCAAATCACGCTATTTTAACGCTAAATTTTCAAATGTATCTGTATCAGGAGAGGGAGACCCCTTCTTGACCTCCTCACCTAAATATTTTCACTGCTTCACAGCTGCCTGGTCACCAAACATATATACCTGTATGTAATGATACAGTTACTACACACATTACAGTTGACTTCAAAATGTCCTTGTACTTTGTTGTAGTGATAAGGTTGTCTTTGTCGCATTTCACAGAGGATACTGGGCGAATTTAAGTTTATTTATAGAGATTAAAACATCAAATGACCAAACATATGTTTGTTGCACAGCTTGAAGACCTGTCCTGACAGGCAGCATTACATCCCAATATGCTAGGTCATACATCTACATTCTTGCCATGGTATGTGATTGCAGGTTCAGTCACGTTTACAATGCAACCTGACAGACAGAACAGGATACTTGAAGTAATTTGTGTTATTTTTTAGCATTTAGCACTGTATGAGGACACCTATGAACTTGAGAGAGAGAGAGAGAGAGAGAGAGAGAGAGAGAGAGAGAGAGAGAGGAGAGAGAGAGAGAGAGAGAGAGAGAGAGAGAGAGAGAGAGAGAGAGAGAGAGAGAGAGAGAGAGAGAGAGAGGGGGGGAGGGGGTGGGGTGGGGGAGAGAACATTGGTGCACGCGAGCAAGCGCGCGTGCGTGTGTGTGTTCTGCAGAGGAGGGGGTCTCGCACAAATTTCGAGTCCTCAAGGGGGTAGCTTATTAAAATTTCGCTGGTGAGGAAGGCGGCTAATGAAAATTTGAAAATGACTGAGGGTCTTCTTCCGACCCCAAGCTGTTAATAGTGACGCCCCCCTTAATGTGTCTGCTTGTGTTGTATTCTAACTATTGAAGCGGTTACCCGTCAAGGTCGCATGAAAATTGTGTATACAGGTCACTGCATTACTGGTACTCCTTCCATTTATTCATTGCCCAAATTAAAAGGTTCATTATTGGCGTTTGCATTTCAGAGAGCAGTCGTAAACTTCCCTTTTTCTACAAAACACCCATTTGTGAAGGAACCCTCAAATTATATTGTCTTTCTTACTTTCTAACTTCCACGAGGTAGAAGGGAACTCGCTAAGAAAAGAATTTATAATAAAGGATTTATAATAAGTCAGTCGTCGGAGAGTACTTCGTGTGTTTGACTTCAACTCTTGGGGTATTTTATTCTCTTTGAAGTGGAACGCCATTTTGAAAAGGTCAGCGTGAGACAATCTACGGGTGGTAAACCACCCGTGATGTGTCTTGTTTCACTACGTTTATTTCCATAGAAGAACACGGCACAACAGACTCTAAACGCCTAACTCAAAATTTCACTGATTTTAGCACAATATACTTTTCCAGCATCTCTCCATAGTAATTGACTGATTGACTCGTTAAAACCTTACCCTAGCTAGCTACCCTTAGGACAAAGGACTCAGTGCGAAAAGCCAATGGCGACATTATGGTGTGAACTTCCTCCGAACATGATAAATTGCTATAAATAGACATTTCACATCAAAATCTCAACTGTTATAATTGTTTATCGCGAATATATAGTTTCCAAGCCGTAACTCTTGCAGATCGTTAATGCGAATGCGAATCCGTTCTTTCCCTCCAGAAAATAAGCACGCGATAAGTTCTGACATTTTTAAATTATCCAAGGCCACTATTAATTGGCTGTCGATCTAACGCGAGTTACCTTTAGGTATAGGGCCCGATCACAATATACAACCGAGGGCGAGGGCTTGTACGTTTTGGGAAATAGGGTCACTGTTTTGCAAGTAATGTTTGGGGGTAGGGCCACTCCATTTTTTGCATGATTCGGGAGGAGGGCAAACAATATTTGAGCATGGGGGATCCAGTGATGATTGAGTGGTTGAACAGTCTGTGCTGTTTAACCTATATGGAAGGCTAATATTTACCTAGAGAACAAGATAATTCTTTGGAGACTGAAAGACAGATAGCTTTTTCAGTCTTTCCATATACATTCACGTTATATTGACATTAATCAATGGATATAAAACAAATTATTTGGTATGGGGAGGGCCATTTGTTTCTCGAGCAAGGAAAAGAGGAAGGCCAGTATTTCTTGTAAACGCAATCAGAGGAAGGCCAGTATATTTCACTCATCCAGTTTTTGAATCGTACCAACTCACCAAGTAAATTATGTCCAGGCCCTTCAACATTTAGGGACAAAGCTTATTTGAGTAGTCTATATGTTGTTTCTATTGAACCCTGCCAACATTCTCCTGTACCTCTATAGCAAATGGCCTATAGTAATAATTGGCCATTCACTCATCGTCTTACCTCGTGGTCGAATACGGTTATTGTCAATGCCACTATACTTCCGCAGTGAAGAACAACAAAACCACGGACAAGGACGAATTTTAATTCATTCATTTCTAACGATAGTTTCGTAACAACCACTTACTTTTTTACCAGAAGGTCCTGCCACCATTTTCTGACGAAATATCACCTGTCCAAATAATGTAAGAGAAATACAGTTTATTGTCCAATACAGTTGGCCTGTACTGCACAGGTGATTTTGAGTCAATGTGACCCCGCCTGTCAGCTAGGTAATAGTTTGAAAGAAATTTGTGTCACATGCATCGGTCGGATGTGTCACCATTGAGGGTTGTCAGGCGTGCGCCGTCAGACGGTACAGGACCAACTAGTGTTTTGTGAAGATACGGATGTATCAGCTGGAGCCATCCCAACCCAGTTCAAGACATAAAACGTGCTTTAAGTGTAAATATAGCATTTAAAAGAATTTTAGGCAAAGCAAATTTGACACGGAAAGTGAAAGTTGTTGGAAAACGTCCTCCTGCCATGATATATTAAAAAGCTTACTCTCCCACCACAAATATTTTCCGCTCTCCTTCTCTACAACCAAAACCCCCAAGTGACTCTCTCCCCATTACAAGAACTCCCCACTTCCCTCTCTCCATGACAAAAGTTCCGAATGTGCTCTCATTAACACAAGATTTGTCCTTCCGATTAAGTATGCTCTTTTTCAGATTAGACTTCTTCTTACTTTGGACAGAAAATTTTTGTTCAAAATACATTTTGACTGGCGAGTGTCGCCAACTGTTGAATTAAAAAATTATCCCCACTGACACACCCACAAACACTGACAGAAAAGAATCTTTTCCCTACCTACTGAGTCAAATAAAACAAATGCCCTCCACTCTGCCCACTAACAGAATAAAATATCTACCCTACCGCTACCGAACCACTGCCCCTGATGTATTTTCATAAGGTTCTCCAATCGGTGACGGTGAGTGATTAATGCAGATATAGTCGTTCACTCTCGGTAAATCTATACCTAAAAAACTCACCAAAAATTGGCCTTTTATTTGTTTACACGGGTTAAGTACCTTCTCAGTCGCCTATAAACGTCGATACCTGATAGACGAAAACAAGTGCAGCTGCAATCTGTGCTACTGCGAAATGCAACAACAAATCTGTTAACGAGTAAAGGTCAGACATCTCTAGCCAATCGACCTGCTTGGTCAAGTGAACTTCATTGTACGATTGAATGATTAATTTGCCCCATTTGAGCGGGGGACTGTTTTATTATTCGAGGCATTTAGGCCGAATAGCTCCCTTCTCAACACCTGGCTATCCCTACTTAGATATGTGAAGTGATCGTTTCACTTTGTCAAACTTTCGTGAGCCATTTATTATTTTATCAATTGAATAAATTTCTGTTGAATAAATCTGATAAAGTGCAGGCTTCCAAGTGTGATGTATGTTACCTTAGAAATGCACATTGGTTATTGAGATTGAATTTCCAGATATTAACCTGAGAACCGGATATTTATTTGTGGTTACTTAGATTGAATTTCTAAATATTGGATTGAGAGTCGGGTTTTGACAAAATAGATAGTTACGTACTTTGACCACATTTTTTATGATTGTTAATCAATGAATGCTCGATGTGGATCTTATTAATGGTTAGATTTGATAAATCAAACTTGTCTTTATCGACCAATGACAAGCTCGCATTCCCACCGTACTTGATCAAAAACCTTCAAAGTTTCACCAGTTACAGTGCACAATAGAAAATTCAGATAGGGAAAATTAAATGAAAAATGTACAACCCTCAAACCCCTGTCTCTACTCTGTGAACGTAGATTACTCGTTGTAAAAGCGGGGCTTTGCAACGTAGATGTAAGAGCCGTTGCCGTGATTGAACAATTTGAAGGTTAACATTTATGCACAGGAAATCCTGATGACGGATAGTGATACATTGACCTTTATTTCCCAGATGGTTCTTACAAATTGATGTATTACTCATGTGTGTATATATCCATACATCCATACATCCATACATATATATATATATATATATATATATATATATATATATATATATATATATATATATATATGTGTGTGTGTGTGTGTGTGTGTGTGTGTGTGTGTGTGTGTGTGTGTGTGTGTGTGTTACCTTCAGAATATAGGAAACATGTCATAGGAGATTTACAGGTACTGTTGTGTCAGCTTTCAAAACCCAGAACCCACAGCATGCACGATACCGTATATCAAAAACAGTAATTAAACAAACACTCAAACATGGGCGCTGTCACATCCGCTTTCAAAACTTAGCTCTCTATGAAAAGTACGCCACACTGAAATTGATAAATTTTGTCGTCATTAACGAATTATGCTGATGAAGTCATCGAAACTGTTGTTGTAGTTCACCTGAGGACAACATACGGAATTTTTTTTCAGTGTCACCAACGACATGGGATTTCACACACCGACGATGACCAAAATTTTCCTTCCATTAAGTTTTAATTTCGAAACACGTATTGTTAGCAGAAAGAGTACGTTTAATATGATTAATAATTTACACTAATACGAGCGAGATTCGAAGTTGAAATGTTATTTGGTACTTTCAAGAGTTTGTGTAAACTTTTCTGACTTGTTGCTACAAGTTGTTAGTCAATGAAATTAACGGTGAGTGAGTAGACAGATTGTTATCGCTAAAGGGATAATGATACAGATACAAAGGAGAATGAAATCGTTCTGGTGGTGAATTGTTTATCTTATTCGTCTAAATTGATGCATAAGGTAGCGTAATAATTTACGACCGGGGTCGGACTCGAAAGCCTCGGGTATTTAGAAATGTCCAACGACTCCTCCCTCCCCTTGCTTGAGCGAAATATTTGTGTGACCCCTCACCTCTCTGCCATAAATAAAGCACATTCACTGTATAATAGCATATGGTAATGATATAAGGCTGCATTCACAAATAACCAGGGGGGGGGGGCTGGAGGAATCGCGATTGAAATCTTATTTGTTTCAGATCCCCCTAAATACCCTAAAATATTTTCAAATGCCCCCCTTTATATGATCAAAATTTTTCAAGTCCCCCCAACTATCTCAAGCCCGCATATTTGTAAAGGATGTGCATGTGTCACAGTCTTAAATTTCTCACATCGAACGTATATTTTCTACCTAGTACCGAGTGACACAAACAGGGTTTTATGATATTGATTTATGCTGTAATATCTCCCATGTCAGCATTTTACACGTCAGCATCTTTAATTTAAGAAAGTGACGTGATTGTACACATGTACGACGCGTGATGTTTCAAGGTGACAATCCAGGTGGCAATAAAAGTGCCGACAATGACTGTAAGTTTGCAGAGTCAACATATCATGAAGAGTCAGCATTTTGTGTATCACGAGATGGTGTGTCAATAGAATACATTGTGTATTACCGTTTGAGTAAAGGTAGATTACGTAAGAGAGTAAGCTTAAAATTGTGATAAATGAGAAATGACATTCATTGAGGGAGAGACGATGAGAGACGATGAGGAGACGATGATGAGAGAGTTTAAGTTGTAACTCGGGCTGAGTTCCCGTGCAGTAAATAAAGCCATGAATCTCAATTCTACCAGCGTGTTCGTCTTCAATTACACAAAGTATTACGGTCCCGTGGTACCTCCGATATCTGGTAAGGACTGGACAACGTACGACTACTGTTCGCAACAGACAGCTTGAGGCTATTCCCCAGAAAGACACAGAGTGAAGTAGGAATAGAGTTGCGACACTGGTGTGAGAATCCGGAGTAGCTGAAGCAGCACGGCTGTAGGATTCTGAGATCTGGTGGTAGAACTGGTGGTAGAGTAAACGAGCGACGTGTACGAGAGATGGCAGACCCGGCTGAAGGACCACTGAACCAGCAGCACGAGCGACTGTATGGTGATACAAGTATGTAGCGGAGCATCGAAGATGCACTTCAGCGGATGGAGGTGAACCATGACCGAGAGAGACGAGGGCAGGTTGCAGACATGGACGTCCGAGGTAGGCAATGTGACATTATTAATATTGGTGCTAACGTCATGCCTCGAAGATACACCGGACGAGAGAGTGGATGTCTACAGAAATGGCTGAAGAAGTTTGCAATGTGTTTTAGTCCAGAACAAGTACGACCAGCCAACGTCAGCGATGCTTGTGGTTCACTTTCCAGTCGGCTTTGTAATACACGGACTGATTACGTGACGAATGAACTGACAATGATACGAAGCAGAATTTCGGAATACATCCACCCATAAAGTGCGACAATAACGTAGAAGATGCATTACTTTTCAGTTTTGTTGACTGTATTTTCTTGTACTTTTTAAACCATCCTTTTATAAGGTTAATACTCTGGATTTGTATGCAAACGAGGTATCTTTCTTTCTTTGAAGTGTTGTTTTGTTTTGTTGATGAAGTGTTGAAGTTGTATTTTGTTGTTGATGAGGTACGCGTACAGGAGTTTTGGGTGTTTTGTTGTTTATCTCCCCTCAGTTGGCTAAAAATGCCAGTGCTAGTGATCCGTAAGTGATACAATGGTCCTTAGATTTGACCGAATGGCCTGAGGAATTGAGTTTTTGGAGATGTGGCGATATTGAGGTTTATCGCGTGTATTTTTGGAGTTTTGAAGTTTTAATGATGTTCTGTGTTGATGTTTCGTTTTTGTTGTTTTTATTTTTGGAGATAAAAAGAGCCTCGTATTTTGGCACGGAAGTTGCTATATTTGCTGCAGTCTAGTGATGCCTATCGATCGTTGTTATGGTTACCCTACGCCTTTGACCGCGATATCCAAGATGTCAATGACCTTGTTCAAACTTACAATGCTATGTGGCCCGACTCAATATTGACGTTCGACATGACTTGATCCCAACAACAGACTGACTCTCCCAACGATTTCGTACCGATAAGAGTATGGAAGTATCGACAATCTTTTTATGAGTTTTGAAAATAGACTTTTAGTGCAAATGTTATAATTACTAAATTTCAGAACATTCGTTTTTCTTTATGAAATGCATTGTAATAAGGTATTGCAATGGTCACATGGTTGATTCATTTACGTTTGACATAAATGCGAGTATGAGATGGGGGCCCCAGTGTGATTGAGTGTATGCATGGCGTGACCTTGCTGTCTTGTACGTTAAATCGTCTGGATCTGGTACATTTTTGAGCTTCCTTTAATCACTTCCTTTTATGACTCGACTATATGTAATGTTTATGATTTTTTCTTTGTTTTTGATGGTACATTTATTGTCCAGCGAGGACGCTGGTTTTGAAAAGTGTGGGAGAGTGTCACAGTCTTAAATTTCTCACATCGAACGTATATTTTCTACCTAGTACCGAGTGACACAAACAGGGTTTTATGATATTGATTTATGCTGTAATATCTCCCATGTCAGCATTTTACACGTCAGCATCTTTAATTTAAGAAAGTGACGTGATTGTACACATGTACGACGCGTGATGTTTCAAGGTGACAATCCAGGTGGCAATAAAAGTGCCGACAATGACTGTAAGTTTGCAGAGTCAACATATCATGAAGAGTCAGCATTTTGTTGTATCACGAGATGGTGTGTCAATAGAATACAATGTGTATTACCGTTTGAGTAAAGGTAGATTACGTAAGAGAGTAAGCTTAAAATTGTGATAAATGAGAAATGACATTCATTGAGGGAGAGACGATGAGAGACGATGAGGAGACGATGATGAGAGAGTTTAGGTTGTAACTCGGGCTGAGTTCCCGTGCAGTAAATAAAGCTATGAATCTCAATTCTACTAGCGTGTTCGTCTTCAATTACACAAGTATTACGGTCCCGTGGTACCTCCGATATCTGGTAAGGACTGGACAACGTACGACTTCTGTTCGCAACAGACAGCTTGAGGCTATTCCCCAGAAAGACCCAGAGTGAAGTAGGAGAAGAGTTGCGACACATGCAGAAAATATCACGTATTGCGGCGTTCCGCTCACAGGTGTTCAACACAACCTGTTATTAGCACTTTGTAAAGTCATATTCCTAAGACAAGTCATTTAAAAGGCATCAGTGAACTTTTTGGATTTATCAGTCTAAGCCAACTTGAGTTAATTCAGCTCTGGCCGGGTCAATTGCTCCTGCCGAAAAGCACACAAAATGACGATCATGAGAGAGTAGGCAAATTGTGATTTCTGGCTAATTGCCATATTGTAAAAAACTGAGTACAGTGACCTACCAAAAATTTGTTTCAAAAGTACAAGACATATATGAATTAGATGCTACTCAAAATTGACAATATTGGAAGGGTAAAATATCAATGTTTATATCTTTGAAATTTTGGGTGTAATAATGGCAAATTTGGTTAAAAATAAATAATTCCATTTATTCACGTATTTTTTCATTAAGTCTTTACTGTTCAAAGTTTTGCTTTTGTATTATTTTATGACAAGAATGGGAAAATTTAGAAAATCAAGCACGGTGACCCAATTTTTTTTCTTTAATATTTGATTATTCTCCTATGCCAGAATTCAAAAATTTGGGATAACTTTTCAAGTCTCGTGGTCTTCCATATGTTGCTTCCATATGTATTAATTTAGATAATTTTGACAACATTTTTGTTTAGTTTATACAACTGAGTTCTTGTTCTACTCCCTACAGCATGTTGAATTGTCCAGTATTCAGCTTGCTATCACAGTCTGTGTATGTGTAGCATGCATTTGTATCACTGACAACTGACTGTCAGTCTGGACTCTAATTGAATCATCACCTAATACATATTAATATATACAGCCTGTGCGTGCAAGTTCCTTTGTGTTCAAGTGTTGTGCAGGTGTACATTCTCTCCCGCATATCAGGCGTTTGGCTTTTGTGCAGGTGTTACGCTGAACATGTAAATTACCCCCTCCCTTTATACAGCCGAGTTTGAATTTAGGCAGTTCAGACCACCTCGGTAAATTGAGTGTGTAGACTCTCGTAACACTGTGTTCGGTGTCAAGATTTCAGTCCTTTGCCGTTTGCACACGTACAACTGGCTATCGTCCCCGAAAGTGTCACAATCTGAGGTAAGTAAGAGCGCTTTTCCTGTATAACTTTTCTTTCCTTCAAGTGTGCAGGTCGACTGACATTATTCCTTGTGCGATGACGTGGCATTTATATGTACGTATACAGAATGGCCGTCGGCAGACTACAGTATCGTAGACCCAATTTAGTTTCCAACACAAGTCTTAAAGTTACTTGAAGTGAATTCTTTGTAATTTCTTAGTTTCAATTTAACTGCCATGTAATTTCATTTAAGCACAAATTTATTTGCCATGTAATTTTCTTTTCTTTACTATTCAGAACCGTATTTCGTACTCCGTATGACAAATGCCGTATGCCGTGCGCCGTATGCCGTGTTTTGAACTTCGTATTCTGTATTCTGTATACACTCTTTATTGAGTCTGCATGTGTGTATATGCATTTCAAAGGAATTAAAAGGAGTCAAACGTGATACGAGTTTCCTGAGTGTGTTCATCGGGGCCCATAGCGACGTAGAATTTTCAGATTCTACACAGCCTTTGTCAACAAACTGAATATTGTGAGTTTGAGCATGCTATAGGGAGACAGCAAGAAACTGTAGTTGATACATTACATAAAATTTTTGCAAAAATCATCAACATTTGCAGCTTCTGCCCTGCTATTTATAGGCTTGTTTGGGTTTTTTACAACAAATCACACGTTTAGATTTTTTCGAGATAAAAGTCATAAAATGCAACAAAATGGTTTCTAAATTTTGTTAAACTTTTACAAACATTACAACAATTGGATGACATAAAAATGGTATTCATTTTTCATTGAATTACCTATAAAAATTTGAATCGAAAAATATAAAACATAAAAGTGAACCAAAAAAGTTCAAGTTCCTCCCTTACAGGTAGAGCAAATTTTCAAGTCCCCCCTCTACTACCCCAAAAATTTTCGAATCCCCCCTGAATTCTTCCAGCCCCCCCCCCCCCTAACCGTTTTTTGTGAACGCAGCCTAATAGCAATAAACTACACCACCCAGCAACGGTATACCACTCGGTTTTGACCAATTCACTCCATATATGCCCTCGCTATCGCTCGTGCATTTATGTGGTGAACTGGTTAAGATCTCATGGTATACCGTCGATGAGTGTGGTTTGCTGGTGTTGGTCTATTTAATTGGGGCGATGTTACAGCGGCCTTGGCGAAAAGCTAATATTTATACATATTTTATTATATGTTGATGAAATTTTGAGGCAGTCAAGTCAACACAAACCATTGAAATGTTGAATTATGTATAACCTCTCTCGGTAAGCTGACACTTTTTAAATGATATACTAAACACCACCAATTATTCGTTCGGATATCTTTTCGATATTTTGATAGATAAAATCAGCTAAGTTAAATCCAAATGAAAATACTAAAGAACAATAAGTTATACAGTTTTTACTGGCATATCATTCATTGGATTTGTATAATTTACATCTTAGTTTAAACGTCTTATACTTCGAAATAATGCCAAAATGAATGTTTTTATAGACAGTAAGGCTAAAGTAGTTACATCCATTTTTTTTTGTTTTCGTAACTTTTCGGAAGCTTTCAAGAAAATGATTGTATTTGAATTGGACTGCACCTCCCAGCTTTTCTGCCAACTAATCTTTATAGACCAATTTTGTAAAATTTACTTAAAACTCCTGCATGCTTGTAGTTTATCGCGATGTAGAGTAAATAATGAAAGTAAAAAAGAAGTTTCTTCATTTCTTCTTGGTGCATGGACACACCTGTTACATAGAACGATCAAATAAATATAGAACTTGCGTGCGTGTGAGAAATTTGCTGTGTGTATTTAACCTTGAATGCCCTTCTGACTCATTCTATTCTTCCCAGACCTTTTGCAATCCAGGATATATCAGAATAATAACCCGGATGTTACAGTAAGGCTTAAGAAGTTTTCATGTGTCATATTAGTCTATGGGCCAACCCTTTTAAAAGCTTTAGAAGTTGATTTTTTGTACCCAGTTGTTTGTGGATATTGATATGATGTGAAATGAGTTTACAACATACGTGTATGGAAATCACAATCCTCAATTGCAAGATCTGGCATGGTATTTACATTTTTGACCAAAAAGGTCGTTTTTTAAATAATTTTTGGTAAAAATGAAGAACTGTATGTTGTTACCCTGTTAATTCTAGAGTTTACCTAAATAATTATAAGAAAAATGAAAACAACTGTTATTTCATCGAAAAAACACCAAAACATTATTTTTTACCATAAAACATACATTTTCATTTTTTGGGAAAAAGTGAGGCGATGTGTTTGTTGGTTTACCTTCTGTTCAAAACGATGAAGCTTCTTCTTTTTTATCTCTAATTTTCTGACATGAAATCCACATTTATTTATTGGAAATATAAAAGTAATGAAGGCAACTTCACACATCGTTCTACCTTTGTTAGTGATTTACGGTATAGTGTGTCGATCAATTAGGTTTCATGATAACGGGAAACATGGCGAGACACCGATGAATCTATAGTGCTTTGGCTCTGGTCATGTGATCTTGGTCCCCGGTCAAACCGGTTTTATGTTCCAGTGATTCGTCTTAACGGTGTTTCGGAACCGACCCTGAGGTTTTTTCATCAGTCCTTTTGATGTTTTCTATACCCTTCGTTTATTTGTGTGATAGTTATCTTCGTCCTCGAAGACGAGAAGCCAGATTCGTTATTTTTAATCACTGTTGACTGACTCTATAGTGAGCGATCCGGTGCGTGATGTCACAATTAAAATGACCCGGCATCAAGCGGAGTTCTGGTCGCTTTGATTTTTGGTTTTTGGGTCATGTATTGAGCATGGTTAGTGCTCGTTGTGTTAACAGTAAATGCTGTATTAATCTGTCAACGATTACTTTGTTTTAGGCACTTAGATCGATTACTCGAATTTTGGTTTTGTGTTAATTATTCTGTATTGTAATACATTTCCGGTCAATACTAGCTTCTGCTTTCCGATGTTTGAAAAGCATGTTGTGGAAGGCTGTTTTGAGATATACCACGTTTTATTTCTCTGTTTTTAGCCTGTTCCTGGTTTCGTGGTTCTGTTAACAATAGTTGCTGTAAACGGCTTTTCAAATTAGTTTGGTTAGAGAAGAGTGACGGTTTATGTAATTCGAATCGGATGGATATTTGCTTTGCAATCTTGTTAGTTTGGTTGTTTGTAGTTTGTATGAGGTGACAGATTGATTGACTGACCTTTTACCCCTATTTGCACCTACTTCGTTTTTGGAGACTTTCTGGTGGAATTCTGCGCTCCACTCCAGCAAACTAGATTGAAAACAATTTTTTCTATATCTTTTTGGCAAGGATTTGTCTTTTCCAACGTTTATAAAATCCAGCCTCGATTAAGTTGCATTTTTGAAATGGTAGATCTGGTCAGCCCACAGACTTGCATTCTGATTAAAGTCGCGTGTAGAAAGCTCCTTTGCTTTTATGCCTTCATGTTTGCTTTTCACTGATCACACCTGTTTTCTTTTACACGGAAATGACCAGCAAAAGACGAATTATAAAGGTCAAACAATGACGAGGCACATGAGCAAATCCGTAAAACCTGATAATAATCATTCTTAGGGACGTCTGAATCAATGTGGCAGATTAGAAAATTGTTGTTAACTTCTTATTTGCTTTGTAGCTGTCGTTAGGTACATACACATAATAACCACGAGGTAATGCTCACAGACACGAAAATTGACTGTTTGTAGTCTTGCCATAAAGTTAATTCAGCCGATAAAATAAAATACGATACCTTTAGTTTTCAACACCGATCACCAGGAAAATGTATCTTCATCGAAGTACTCCTTGCCGTCAAACCAAATGTCAGGATATTGACGAATCGATATGTGGACGAGTGAATCGGTGACGGAACGATGACTTAAAACAGACAGCATCAGTAACGCCCACTATTTGTTGCTATGGTTTCGCAGGCATGTCATCATCATATATTATCCAGAATGTAACACCAATATTTCGCAATCTGTTCGACGTCAGGTAATACTACAGTGTACTAAATCGGATGAGAAGTCTGAGTTACAAACTCATAGCTGAGGTCGGACGTTTGGAATGTTCCAAAGGCTGCGTCGATGTACATCTCTGGAGAAGGGATGATTTTTTGAAGGGCAGTGTAAAAAGTATTATAATGGACGAATGTTGAACAAGATCCACACAAAACTAAAGTTTCAAAATACTGCAGTTGTGATTTTGTACACATACAATAAAGGTCCGATTCTTTCACACACCCATAAAGGTCAGCACAAAGTACATGAAACTGCTCAACAGTGCTGCATCCTCTTTGTTGTGTCAAGATGAAGAAGGCATAAATATTTACGATAAGCATTTTACAACCTTCTTACCGAAACCTGTGGTGCACTTCAATCACAGTAAACTATAGATTAAAGTGGCCTTTTATGCATAATGTTTCAGGAAATTAAGGCTAGCAGTCTACAAACAATAATGTAGTGTTCCCGGTAGAGAAATGAAACCACACTTGAGGTGTGTGTTAAGATGACAGACTGATAAGTACCTGTTGGTTCTGACAGACCATGTGCAACCCCCTTTCTTGTCATCCAAACTGTACGCCTGCATGAGTCAAGTCTCTGACAAGTACCTCCAACGATGAAGAAGTATGCAAATATTGAGCATAGTGACTGACCATGGAGTATTAGCAGAGCAAAAGTATATTTTGCACCAAAATACAGAAAGCATTCTCTGGTGTGTATAGGGTAAAGAAATAGATTAGACGTTATACATTTGTACCCAAAACTGGTCGTGGGGGTGGGCGAGAGGGCGCAGCTTCAAAACCGTTATGAATTGGAATGAGGTACTTAAGACTTTTTGGGTTTGATAGGGTTACTTAAAATCAAATATTTATCAATTCTCCTCCCTACGCCAGCAGTGTTTGTGAACACAGCCTGTTCATGTGTAAATGTGAATTGTCATTCATATCCAATATATCCACTGGTCCTCCCTGGAAATAATTACACTCTGGACTGTGGGAGCTAACCAATATAACTATGAATAAATAAATAAATAAATAAATAAATAAATAAATAAATATGTTTTATGGTGTGTTTGAATAAATTTTCCAGACGAAGACCTCCATTCAGTTTGTTCACTGTGCTCACAGTCTACCCTTTGAACAAAATCCATCAGAAGATTATTTTCTTCACCGATCGAGTACACTGCTCAGGAATAACTCTATCATTTAACCTACACATACATTACGGAAAATGGAGTGGCCTTGAGTATGGCTCTCAAGTTTTACAGTTGAGGTCCAATCTCTTTCCACTAACAGCGAATGTATCACTTTCAACCCTTTTGAACATAGTGAAGGTGTCAATTCTCATTTTGAAGTATTCACACCTCGGCGAAAATGCAGCTAAAGAAATGAATAAATGCCGCACTTCGTAGAGCTGTTCAGAAAAGGACGAGCCATGAACCCACCACAGACCCACTTAGGGGACCCCTTAGTCCATGCAGACTATTTTTTCCGTCTTAGGAGTCCTTTCACCATGAACTTACTCATTCCGACCCTCCACTTCAGCTGGTATAGTTCCACTCTCCGCACCGAGGTCAGTTTCATTCCATTGTAACTTTGTTTCAACCACCCTTCTTGTTTTAAAAGGCTTATTGCTTAGTCATAGCGCTTTTCACTGTTTTTTATCACTACTGGTTTTTATTTCGTTCCTTACAACTGTAGTTGTGGTTTTTTCACTCACTGTAATTCAAGTTTTCATAAGTATTGTAATTCTCATTTTATTTAGTTTTTACTCTCAGTTTACTTTTTACCAGCCCGATTTTTACTTTTGTTTGTGCTCATCTTTATTTGTCAGCTTTTGCCCTGAAGAAGGCAACTTGTGTGTTGCCGAAACGTCGGTATTTTTTAAATAAAGATCATTGGAAGACAGGAGTGCTGGTAGAACTGCCTTCTTTATTAATTTATCTATGCCATGATCCTGGTGTGTTCCCGCACTCTACGTGTTGCTTCTATGGTTGTAGTTGGACTGACTCTTTTTAGAACACTCTCCCAAATTCTTTGTTTTGCGTCCACTCTAAATGGGAAAAGGTACGCGTCTATGCGACTGAAAAACAAACACAAGAAAATTAACACAATGTAATTTGATTGCAGCAAATAAAAAATTGTAACAAAATTTTAGTTCAGAAAAGCTAAGCGGTTATGTCGTAAAATTTCCTATTCAAATACACTGTGTGTGCTTGCCATGAAAACCTTAAAAACCTAAGCGGGTGGGGACGCAAAACAAAGAATTTAATTACTTTGGCCTAAGCCAAAGACACAATACTGATATCATGGTACCCCATGCAGTTAAAGCCGCTCTGTCCAATGGTCAGATCCGATAGGGGAAAAAATCAGCCAAACATTCAGGCTGTATCAGATATGCAAGGGTGAGCAGAGGTGTTCAGGAGATATATCAGATATTGCTTAAATATGATATTTTACGTATATTACGCACGAGGCGCCTATGTCAGATCTACGTAATGCTGCGATCACTATATATAGCCTCTATCGTTTCATTGTTTATGCTGGACTTGTATCTAACACAACAAAACAAAGGGAGGGGTAGGGCTATGGAATGCTGCTAATTTGAGTGCCCCGACCCAGTGACCTCATTGAGATCGATTTATTTTTGAGTTGAGATATGTTGTCCTGTTCCTAAAATCGCTGTGTCACAGAACGCTTTTAAGAATCACAGGCGCTCTTAACAAACCTGGGAATGTGACAATTTTATTGAATAAACTTAATTTCTGATATACATCCTATGTTATTAAAATCAGATATTGTGATGGCGACGGTGCGTCCTGTGTTGTTTCTTTGCGACTCTCGTTAGCTGTAGTGGGGCGACTGTCAGCCAACGAGAATAGCAAAGAAAAACAGGGGTGGAAACGTCCAAGTCGCTATCTCTACATCTGATTTTCATTCGATTGGATATACAGGTGCTTGCACTTGCACGCTGTACTACTGTTTAAAAAACACTCGACTGCAGTACACACTGATCGCCATATTGGCCAGCATATAGCCCACAGGTTCACTAGATATGAACAGTCTAAAAAATGTATCAAAAATGTGTGAAATATCAATATCATTGATATAATAAAGTCGTTTTGGTATAGAGCTTCCTTTCTGCTCAACAATAATTGAAAATAATCGCTGAACGCATATGAATTATATTTGGCATAGCAGTCAATATATAAAACTTTCTAAATATTGTGTGCACAGTAGATTGCAATTTCAAATACAATTCATACACGTTCAGGGATTTTGAGATGTTGAAGAGTAGAAAGGAAACTCAACCCGAACGAAATATCACAACCATTTTATTAATAACATTAACATTTCATAATTTTGATTTTAATATATATCTTGGACCATATACGCCTCGCAAACCTGCGTAGCATGAGTGGATAAGTTTTAGGCCGTGGGCTAGAGGGGGTCTACGTGCACCCCTCCCCAACAGGATAACAAACCTGTATTTTTCAGAAGCCTTGGGATCCCTAGAATACGAAATATAATTTTAACAGAAAAAGTATAAGGATGCTATGGCTGTTACGGTCATGTTTTGAAGAGTACCGCAAAAATAACGATTTTGCAACTCACTTTCATTTTTGTCAAATCTGTCTTCTTGTAAGTCATCTGCTGAAATTATTTTGTAACATAACCTGGCTTATTTGGTATCATTAAAAAGGCAATTAATTTCTCTTTAAGATGACATATTGTAATGTACATTATCTTGTACAGTTTTCATGAAAAATGACCAAAACTTACCCCATATCCCAAAATTTATATCAAAAGTACTGTCATTACTGTATGTCATTTTAAAGACTAATAAATAAAATTTCTATTGATACCAAACAAACTAGGTTATGTTAAAAAATAAGCTCAGCAGACGACTGATAATAAGACAGATTTAACAAAAATGCATGAGAGTTGGCAATAGTGAGATTTTGCGGTACTCTTCAAAATATAACTGTTACAGCTGTAGAATCCCAATCTTTTTTCTGTTAAAAATCTATTTCATACTTCTGACATGTCCTAGTACCAAATAAGACATATTTTATACAAAGCATTGCCTTTTTATTATGTCTAGCCAAAAATATTGGTAGAATTTGAGATTAGCTGTAATTTGTGATGTAAAACTTTGGGATATGAGGTAAGTTTTGGTCATATTCCATGAAAACTATACAAGATATTGCATATTACAATGTGTCATCTCAAAGAGAAATGAATAGCCATTCTAATGATACAAAATAAGCCATATTATGGATGACTTACAAGAAGACAGGTTTGACAAAATTGCATGTGGGTCGCAAAATCGTGATTTTGCGGTACCCTTCAAAACATGACTGTAACATCTATTGCATCCCTATATTTTTCTGTTAAAATTCCATTTCGTATTCTAGGGATCCCAAGACTTCTAAAAGATACAGGTTTATTATCCTCTGGGGTGGGGTACACGTAGACTCCTTCTAGCACACAGACTATTTGTCATGCAGCACTAAATCACCACTGAAGTACTGGAGATATCCCATGAGTCATCACGGTTAATACCATTTACGTTTCCTAAGATAAGTGAGGTACGGCATGTCTCTCATCTGATAGATAAATTTTATCGACTATATTTTATAAATTCTGATAGGTACTTTTCTGCGAACAGTTTTAATTGACGTCTTGAATGACTTGGCAAAATGATAGACTGAGAGCGAAGTTAGCAATTGTACAACAATTGTAGGCTCTTGTTCTATTCCCTAAAATATGTTGGAACGACTACAATTTATCTCTGTCAACACAGCGTCTGTATGTGTAGAATACACTGTTATTGTTCACAGTTGAATTGAGTCCAGACCAAAATTCACTTATCAAAAATAACAATGCAGGTTATACATGTACAGGTTGAGTTGACAAAACTGAATACTTTATATATCAATGTGCCTGAAGTAATGGACACTGAAATAGTTGGCAAAAATTGCAGTTACGGTATCTTTGAAACTTATAAAAGAATATTTCAACAAACCTTACTTTATAAGATATAATTCCATAATTATTTACACCGCAATTTTCAATCCCAGGTTCTCGCATTAGTGGAGTTCTCCTCCCAGTCAAACACTTGGCCAGTACGATGTTTGATTTGTATAACATTAATTACAGAAACTGATCTTAACCTTTTGTCACCTTTTGCTAAACAGCAAACAGAGTTTATACAAGCGTTTGATTGACGGTTGGTTCAAATCGCCAACGGCCTTTGATTCCCCACCACAAACGCTCGAATTTCCTAAAAAATTGTTTTCCACTCGCGTTAGAATCTGAATATAACCACAGAGTTCGATCGGTAGCAGCTTTGCGCTCACCGCTTGGCAGTCTGTCTGCGTTTTTGTGGCCGGAGAAAACTGAAAGGTGGCATTTTCTGGAGCGTCTGCCCGCGTGTTGCCTGTTTGGTGTCCACTTACACGATGGACGCCGCCATAGCGTCGCATCCTTTTAAAGGGAGGCTCCGCCTTTAACATTCTTCTTGATATGTGGAAAAGGAAAAAACAATTTGTCGGGCAATCTTCAATTGTACAAATGAAAGAGCGTTCTGGGTAATATTACGTATTCATAAGCAATACATGTGCATTGATAGTGACATCCAGCAGGACGATGGCTGGATATAGAATGATCAAGACTTGAAACAAGCATTGACGGTGCTGGGTAAACTTTCTAAAATTTTGCAGCACTAATTCCTGCCTCAGAGTGTTATGATTCATGCGAACATCTCATAAACGGAAAGTCTGCACGGCTTATGGCATGATTGTCATTCACCATGATACTTGATCAGCAAAATAATTTAAATAACTACTCATCTACATCAATATACAAATGAAACTAGGAAAATATTAATCTACATGCAGAAATAATACTGGTACAAAAGCAGAGTAGGAAATATTTGCCTGCTTCCCTCCCTGCCTGCCTTGGTAAATATTATGCTTGCAGATAAAACTACACTTTTCAGCAGGATTGACAGACAGAAATAATTTAGGAGTGTTGGTTTGCCGAGATCAGTGACAGTAGCTGGATGTATCATACAAACAGTATGCAGCAAAATGAATAACAAAACATGTATTATTTTTTTAGGGGTAGGTACTTGTTGACAGTTATGTGTTCGGATATCTGGGCGTGTTTTCCGTGAATTCTCCGACAGTGTAGTCTGACTGTACTTGAAAATTCGGATCGAATATATTTCAACTTTTTGTTTTAAGGTTGTATGTGTCTCAAAACTGAAAGATATACTTTCTCTCAAACTTTCCTGAAGAAAACTCAACCACCCTCTTTCAAAATCAAGAATAAAAATCAGGGATCACAACGCAAATTGTGATACCTTGGAAACAAATTAAGATAAATTTACCAGTATTTGAAATTCAAAATGGCTGCCATTTCTGTATTAACTCTATGGAAAAAAAAGATTTCCATCGGAATAAGACGATGACAACTCTATTTACTCCAAGACTTTCAAAATGAGCTAACCCGGTGTGGTGAATCAGAAAAGTATTTTTAAAAATTTGAGTCTGAATATCTGTCCTTGAGGTGCATTCTACCGGAAGGAGCAATCTATTGTACATGGTGTTGTTGTACAGGAAAACCGTTGATGTTGATCGCTAGTGTAGATAATCAATATTATATGTGGTCTCAAAATGAATATTTGTCAATTTTTGTTCTGACTGTCTTTATTTTTCGAAAATCAAATTTTATTTTTCTCTATAGAGTTAACACAGGGGTGTTGGCAATTTTGAATTTCAAATATCAGTAAGTTTTGGGAATTTGTCTGTCTAATACCAAATTTTGCACGGTGACCCAAGATTTTTATTATTTATTCAGTACAAATGATTGAAAGTTTCATTTAGGAAAGTTTGAGCAAAAGTTTAAATCTTTCACTTTCGAGGTGCATACTACCTTAACAAGTCACATTTTACAGTTGCTGTCCTTCAGTGTTTGTTCTTTAGTACAGTCTCTGTAATGTTTGATATTTTATAATGAATTTCTGTCTTTTGTTGACATAAACACTGAACAAAGGCCCTGAGCATGCAGGAAAACAATATCACTACCCTAGATTGACAGTGTTAGAGCAGTATTTCACTTTACTGTCTGTTTAAACATGAGACATTTGACATTTTAATGTCAATAATAATAGTGGTGCGGTATATTGACATAGTCAAATGAAATTAAACCTAAAATAAACACACTGAGATGCATCTTATGGTGAAAGTACTGGTAGTAAAATTTTATTGTTGGAGATTCTTTTCATAGATTTAATACGCAGTATCTTATTTACACACTTGCAACCTTTCAAGAGGATGGGAGCAAAAATCCACATCAACACACAGTAATGTCTTCAAAAATTCCTACAATCTGGCCAAGGTCACCTGCCAGCATTTGTGACAGATTTTAACTAGACTAATAATACTGAGACTGTTGTTTGAATCGTTGTTCTTCAATTACAAACATTTTGTAGAAGAATTTATTCGGATTTTCATCTTAACTGAAACAGTAGTTTTGGATCAGAGCAGAAGGCAATAATTGTTTCAATAGGGTCAACCACGGTCACTCCAAAAACATGGTCACTCCACAAAGACCGTAGGTCAACAAATGAAAAGAGTTGTTATCCCTGCACCAGTCAATCTACGTAAACCATGTCAGACCTTTTTTATGTTTGTTGGCAAAACATTACATGTAAAAAACAAAGAGTTTGCGAAGCGATGCAGCAAATGTCAACACAATGTACAATTCAGAAGAGTAAACCCATCTTTCTGCCAATATCAGAATTATCACTACAATGTACACATAACCATTCCTGTTTTCTGGTTGTCATGTTGGATTCCAAGAACCCCAAAAATGTGTTGCCTCGTTATTTTTAACCTGTTTATGCCAATAGCTATAAACAGGTAACATAATTATCATTGATAATTAGATAGTTTTTGTCTGTATGTTATGAAACGCTTAGAAGAGACCTTGGATGATAACTACAATTACCATTCTTTTTGGCTGAAGCGTGGTGTTAACAAAAACACTGCTCTTCTCTACAGTAAGGACTGCTTAAACTCTATTGCTATGCTTTACACTGACAAATGGATGGGAATCACTTCAACCATCAACACATCTTATTGTAAAAATTATGAGTAAAACACTGGCAGAAATAAAAGTTGTTTAATAAATCTGTCCTTGTACAACTTTGGTTATTCACCTTATTGTGATAAAACTGAGAGCTTAAAACCGGGCTTGGAAACGAATTCTCAAATTATGCCTGACTCTTCATTTAAAACTTTATTGTGCTTATTGGCTGTCCCCCTAGCATTTTTACAGTTCTTTATATTGCGACCCTCAAAGCTCAATACATATTTGTAGGTCCAATCTTATTGTAGGAAGCAATTGGTTTAGACAAAATCATTGAAATCAGTGGTTTAAATTTATTTATACAGCGATAGAAAAGGGCACACAAACAAATCAAAGAAGTAAAATGCTGTCATGGTTTTATATCAAAAGCTTGCATTATCAACTTTCAAATGTACCCTGAAATATGTAAGCTATTAACGCATTTTAAAATTATTACACTTGTCCTGCACAGTTTGAAATTATTCTGTTCTTCAATCTGTTTGAGAATGCTGTTTGAATTTGCTGTTACAAATTCTTCTCCTTTAATTCTTTGTTACCATACTTGAAAACTGCATCCACAAATTGGAACAACACTCGATCCATGTAGGTCCTTTTCCTTGGCAACAAGCCTTCACAAAATCCAATATGGCCACCATGTGATGTCACTGCAAACACAATATATGGGTGTTGTTGCGCTGCTCCTAGTGGTAATGCTGAAGGAGAAGTTAGTTAGCGGTTAATGCAGGTATATGACATTGATCAGTGTCACTATTTTGAAAAGATTTAAAATCATCATGATTTAAATTGACATTAAGTTTATTCAAAATTGTGTTCTAGAAGTATTCAAGCTGAATGTGTTGCATCATAGAGACAACTTAAAATAAGACTAGATTAAATTGGTTGGTTATGTTGTACTTCCTTTGTGAACTACAAGGGAATAAGTGTCTTGCAATTGATAAACTTAAGCTATTGAGAAACTTTGAGTCATATTCTTTCAATATCCTGAATAAAACTATGGGTGATAGAGAAACAAATTGCTGACTATATTTACAATCATTTTGAGATTCAAAGTCAAATTTTTAATTTTCACAAAAACAAAATGGTAAAACATTTCCTTTACTCCACAAGCTTCAAAATGAGTCAACCAATGCAATAGACCAGAAAAGCATTATGAAAATTTGAGATTCTGAATTTGTGCCCCTGTTGTGCATTCTGCTTTGAAGTACACTTTGTAAACAAGACGCTTTCCTATGCTTCGCTGGTTGCCACACTCAGACAGAAACAGCTGTGCTTGCTGGTTTAACCCTTTCACCACCATGGTTTGTCCCAAATCCATCGTTTTCTATGTTAAAGTTGGACCTGTATACAGGGAACTGGGGTGCTGGTTTAAATAAATAATTTTCATCACATCATAATTTTCATTTTCATTCTACAAACAAGACAAATAGATTGTTTTTTTTTCCACAAATTATGTTATTATACAAAACTTTACTAACCAGCACAACACATTATGTACGATATGCAGTTTTAATGTATAATGTAATGCAGTCTGAAATAAATTCTATGGTCAAATTTAATATTTCATATTACACACACAGCATGCAGTATATGTTGTGTTAATAATTTACAGTCTGCATTTTGACAATTATGGAATAGAACAAGTAACTGGGTTGAACAAACAGAAGTAAAATATAGGAAAAATTCCTGTAAAATTTACAACCTATTGACCTTTGACTTTTTCACAATGATGACAGCATTTTTATCTGTTTGAAAAATTTGAAAATAAGAACATGTAATTTTTGTGTGCAATCCTCCTGAAGTGATTGTGTGTAGTCTGTTTTTGTATGATTTTCACAAAGTAAGAACTGAGAGAAACTCACCGTCCATTGGTGAAAATGGATCATCAGCAGCTGTCAGACAGAGGACAGGAATTCTTATCGCATCTAACTTGTTGTCCATTGAGGCATCGGAGTAGTACTGCTCAACACTATCATAACCAAATATCTTAGCTGTCACCCTCTCATCAAAATCCCTGATGGAGCGAGACTGAAATAATCCAATAAAAATATTCTTCAATAAATGTTTCAAAAAAGACCTGAAAAATGACAGACTGTACCAAATCACTCAGGAGAAAGAATCAATCAAAGGAAATGTATCAATTTACACTGCACGGATTCTGAAGGCTCACATGGAAGGTTGCTATTTCCAAAGCAAAAATTTCTCAATAATGGTAATACCTTGGTATTTGTATAGGGATTATCTACTGTTCAATTTAAAGAATGTTTCATTCTATATTGTAGACGGTATTTGAATGTTTCTTATTTGCTGTAGAGTTGGAGTCACCTGTGTTATACGTCTAATTTTTCAAATTTGCAGTCACTTGTATACTTAGTACATGTATTTATTAGAGTTAAGGCTATAGATTAGTTAATGTTAACTACCTTTGGCGTCTAACTTCAATGACCTTTGTATTTACATTTATTTCATGCGTATTGCAATATTGTAAAGTTGTGGTAAATAAATATCTTTCTTATATCTGTTTAACTTTAATGTTTCAGAATGCTGATGACTATAGGACTGGTTGCATTAGAGTTTAAAATTCACATTTCATTTGAAATTTGCAGATGATGTGACGGAGGGAATTCTTACCTGCATTGCGTGATCGACATCCAACAGATCCTCAAACATGTTTCTGTGTCTGAAAGAAAACACCATTATCAACCGTAATCCTGCCAGACAGTATCACTTCCCCATGTTCCAAGTCAGTAAACAGCAGTATTGAGCCAAGTCTGTAACATTTTCACCTTCTTGGCATTGTATGTTGGAGTAGGTTTGGTCAGTAAAAATCATATTTACAGTATCTAAGTATCCAGGAGCCTTCAAATATTCATGTTTTGTTAAAATACAAACATGTAGGACACGTTATGCCTCATTTAGTTCAAACCAACTTGACCTGATGGTGACATATATGAACCTGGCAGGATAAGGGTTACAGGGCTAGTAGCTGTACTTTTTGATGATTTTTTCATTACTTCTGTTTTTTATGTCAATTGCATGTTCTTGTTCTGTTCCTCAAAGCATAGTGTTTAGCTTGCCACAACAGTGTCTATAAGTGTAGAATGTGCTGTTATTGTTTACATTTGAATTCTAGTCCAGACTTGAATTCACTAACTAGCAATAACAATGCAGTTTACACACAAACAGGCTGAGATGACAAGCTGAATACTGTGTATATCAACTTACTTTTGGGAGGGGATAAGAAAATGTATAGTTGACAATAAAAACAAAAAATAGTGAAAAAAGTCTTCAAAGGTTATATCTCCAGGCTTTTAAATTGAAACTCATTTTGAATGTTGGGGTGGGTAGAGTCACTGCCCAGTCAAAGCAGATAATTGATCTGACTATTTTGATTTTTATAGAAATGGGTGATTTTTTAGAAATAAAGGTTAATTGATTAGCTTAGGATTAGATGTGTCTTTTGGAAGAAATTGTTGGATTCTTAGGTTGGCTTGAATGACCTCACGGACTAGACAGCGAATAACTGATTGCAGAACCCAGGTAGATACTATTAAACTGACTTACTTTTGGATAAGCTTGTTTAATGAACTTGTGAGGAACAAGTTGAAAACTAAATAATTCATGGGTGATTCTAACGACTCTGTCGTTTTAAAGACATTCCATACAGTTGAGATGACCATGGCCGCTTGCAGCTTACAGTCTTTCCCACTATTTGCAACATAGTGAAATAATATCATTCTGAAAAAGGTCAAAAAGTCATGACAGAGCATAGATCAGTTTACAGTGCAAGATATATCAGACATTTACATGACTAATGCATTTTTTCAAATTTGGTACCAATTTACATCTTATACAAATATGGTAGACTGCTTCTGTTTGTTGTAAATAATTTGCTAATATGAGCCAAAAAAGACTTTGAATCCTTCTTTTATGGAGCCACTGTCCCTCTATCCACCGGTGGATAGAGGGACTGTGATCGAGCAAAGACATGCATTTTAAAATTTTTATTCATTCAAAAAAACGGTCATTCAATCTGCTTTCTAAACATATCGTCAACAGTAAATTTTAAATGTTTTTTAAATTCTAGTTATTTAAATACTGGGAAAAGAGATAATTTTTGTAAAGCACACCATATTTTTACTTATATACTTCATTTTCTCCATTGTAAATCTCTGCTCAACAGAAACGGTAGAAAACAGGTCAAGACAAAGGCTTTCAAGTGATGCAGCACTGGCGAGAAACGGCTCTTTTTGAGCTAGAAGATTTTACACATACAAGCTGTCATATCTCACATCAGAGGTACACACACATAAGTTAAATCTTGAACCTTACCCTCCTAATGACAAACCGACACCGATAAGTGGACTGTCTGGATAATGGCCTTTGACATGATCAACAACAAACTGAAGGTCATCGGTGTTAGCTGCACAGTATGTCCTTGGTGTCTATAAGGAAGAAACAAACAATATTTTTCAACAGAACTTCTCATTCTTGGCATCAGAACACTAGAAAAAGAACATTTGTGTAATTTCTGTCCCAGAATGGCACCTCTTTAGTTGAGCACTGTATATATGTGATATATCTTATTTTGTCAAAGGACTGCATTAATGACTAACACAACACTGCTTCTATTCATGTCTATGCCAGTTCATTTCTGTATGTCTATCATCTACCGGTACCTGTTCATTGAGTTTACACACTGTAATTCTTCAATATATTACTGTAAACTCCTTTGCATAACTTTTAATCGGTAACTTTGAAAACCATAAAATAGGGTGGTCGAATTAATAGGGTGGTCGAATTGATCGGGTTTTTACGGTATATATACATAGGACAATGCCACAAAAATGTCATCATTTTTGTGACATAAACACATTTTAGTTTCCATTTTTTTGCGCCTGTCTACCTTACGATAATGAGTGTATATGTTTATATACTTTTTAAAATACTTATATATTCATGTAATAACTCTATAAATTTGTTTTGAGGAAATATTTCCTGTAGAAATGCTATAGGTACCGGTATTAGGAGAAATTCATCTGTATGGGCAATTGTGAATTATCAATAAGGCCATTCACAACACCAGTGGTGTACCAATGGTGGGCATTTGATTAAAGACACAATATTAGCTAGTAGCTAGGGAACTATCAAGTACATCTGTGTATATGTCTTCCTGACAAATGTCACTGACAATCATGATATGTCCGTTCACCTTGAGCTCAGCGCCACCATTGCCTCTATAATTGAACACCACTGCACGGTATCCAAGGCGTCTGATACCTTCAACGATGTGTAGCATATAATTATCCTGGCTGTCACCTACAATGAATATTGCAGATAACAGAAACTATTCTCAAATTATCCTATTCATATTGTTAGTCTATTTAAATACTTATTTGGGAAAACCATAATTGGAGTAACATTGTAGTTCATAATGAAATCAACAAGAAAAACATACAATCAGGGTACGTTGTACACTAGGACTAATTGTGAGTGTTTCTCAAATATAGGGTTGATGGAAATACACAGAAAGTGAAAGTATCAGATGGGCAGGTCTACAGGATCAGTGCTCTGACGTTTAGAATGGTCTCTATCTGCAAATTTCATCTTTATTCTTGAAAAAATAAACAGTGAACATCTTTGCTTCTAATCCCAACAATTGCTAATCTTGCAAGCTGCAATTGGCCTTATGTGACATTCCTTTGAAAACACTGAACATGAAGAAAGGGAAAATGCATCAAGCCAATTTGATGTGAAATGATACAAGTGAAGGCTTTGAGACACTTGGAAAATACAAATGCATTGATGTATCCCTGAGACAATGCAAAACATCTGCAAATGAAAAAAAAAACCATTTAGTGGATTCATAATCTAAATCAATATTATTTCCAGGTGTTCCTGATCAAAAAATAAATGTATAAGGCATTGTTGAAGTGTCATGGCAACAAGGCCTGTCTCACCATTTGATATTTGACTGATTGGTCAGTGTATGTTGTTTTCACTGTGGTTTAGCTAGCTTCCTTTGCACAAGAATATTAGGAGTTGAAAAATTATGTGATGATAGATGACACTATATCTAAAATAGATAGTATGACCATGGAAGTACTCCTATGTAAACACAGCACACTGATGACTTATTTACAGAACTGCATATGACTTTGCAGTACTGTGTTGAGCTGCCATTGTACATTACATCATTCATGCAATGTACATATACTCTGGCCTTCTAGGCCACGTTACATGAATTATAGTACACAGTTATGGCTGAGGTCAATGGATTCTTTGGGAGATGAGAATTCTCAAGCTGTCTTGAAATTTTCATATTGTGCCATGCAAGTCTGTGATTGACTCACAAAATTTTAATTTCTGTCCCTTTGACTAAAAAAAAACAAAGAGGGCACACTGCATGGCAGAAAGTGTCAGTGTTTCCAAAGTCACATAAAATCTCTTACATATATAGTTCTAAACATTAAACTTGAATCTTTCATGGGTCAGAGTTACCACTGGATGCAAACATAAAACTCAAATTCAAAATAAAATGGCAACAAAATGTGCTGCGGTTCATTTTCATCACAAGAGACTTGAGATGTACAAATTTAACAAATGTACCATTGAAGGAGAAAAAATTGACCAGACAGCATTATTTTGGTCAACATTACAAAACCATGTCAGGAAAATTCACACACTACAAGTAGCATGACCAAACATGAACCACAGACAGTAAAGGGGGGACCCCTTGACTGCCTATGCATGAACCAGTATAGGTAATATTTTCTGTGAGGGTCTTGCTATGAGTGCCAGGGTTTATCTCATTATGTCTATGTCTGACTTATCCATTCAAATTTCCAGATACATCGGTGTGTAACCTTTGCTGTATCACAATATACTACAATGTACTACTATCATGAGTGCCCCACATCATACAAGTACATACCAGTTAATCCTGGAAGAAGAATGACCGTTGGTCTTCTACCACTGTCATCATCCCTTTCACTGTCATCATTGTCCATCCAGTCCAAACATATTTCACCGCCATCGTGGGTCTCAATTCTCTCCCTGCAAATTACACAACAATTACTCTACAAGTGATTGAAATTATTTGAGAGAAGAGTGAAGACAGAGAAAGAGGTACTGTAAGGACCAAGTACTGTGCAAAATCGCTGAAACTGTGATTTCTCATGAATTTTGAGAACTCTTCTTGTGTTGGACTTAAGCTTGAAACCTTGTTGTCATGGACTTCTGGAAAGCAACTTATCAACATCTAGCAAAAAGTGAAATTTGTAAAGGAAAAAATACACACAGCTTAATGACCAAATTAATGTCTTTCATTCTGTAATGTATGGAGAATAAAGCTGATAATTTTTTTCATATTGTCACTGATGATTAGTTTATTAGCGGTACTATTTCTTTGCACCAGTGTTCTCAGTCAGTAATGATGTGATATGTTTAGAGAAATTTCTTAAATGCGAATAAAAAATTTTATCATGGTTTCGTCACTAAACAGGGCTGAATGAACCCTTTCCTTCTGCACTATGTGAAAACAAACAGGAAAATGGAGGCGCCCTCACAGGTGGATAATGAGAAAAGCCATAGTTGAACTAAACCCTTTTTGAACTTAACCACTAAAGTTTCATAGTGACAATATCGTTTCCTCCAATAAAGGACTTCAATCTACAGATGGAAATGGACCAGAGACATAGTTCTGACTTAATAAACAAATTTCACAGCCAGTGAAAAATTAAATTGCTGTAATACTAATGACTTGGTCATTTAGGGCTGAATATTGACTGTACCGAGGATGTCAGCCTTCTAAGACCAAGGTCCTTGTTCATTGTTTGACTAAATACTTGCAACCTGAGGAATGTCTCTGTCCACTTAATTGGTTTTAAATGGATGCAGAGTGCAATGAGAGTTATGCCCTGTCCAATAACCTTGGGTATTGTTGGATGCAACTTGACCTTTGACCGCACAGCCTGTGTATGTAAATATCAAGTAGCTCTGACCATACACACTAAAAACGGATGATCTGACAACATCAGTTTTCTTCAATTTTCAATGCAGAAGCAGGTGTACAGTAAACCCAGTATGCTTCAATTTTAACCAAATCTTCAATATTAAAGCCTCTTTATTTTCTGAAACAAATTCCGACAATGAAGACAAGATTTACTGCTATTTTGAGGAGCCTTTGTAGGTTAGTCTCTTTGTTACATACTGGTAATAAACATACTTGCTGATGGGGAAAAGCATGATCAGTTGAGATGGTAGAATTACACATATATATGGTTTGCCTGGTATTCCTTTTAGTGCTGAAGTTTATTTTAGGTAAAGATGAATGAAAGATATATTTTAATAAATGAGAAATTTGTCTGCAGATAAAGTTGGATGATGTTTTACAAGCAAAAATATTTGGGCAGGTGTAGTATTGTAAAGTAAGGGAATGGCAGGTTCTCAGCAGATAAATTGCAGTGCACAGTCAGGCCATATCCTGAATCACAATTATCATGAACAATGGTTTCTGATGCAATACTTTCTGATGGTTTCATTTTTCAGTAACAGTATAAGTGATTGCATACCCTCTCAGTGCGTAGCAATATGGCCATGTTTTGCAGACTTAATTATAGAAACATGCGAAAACAGGCTTGCACAAAAAGTTCTGAAATTGGAACAAGTTTGTTGACGTCAGGAGCATATTGTGAACATATTGAGTGTAGGCATATTCATGAATATGTGTATAGACAGCTGCCATGTTCAAAATTGATGACAACCAAAGCAGTAAATAGTGTACGTGAAACTTTATGGATGACTTGTGATGGTAAAATGGATGGGACTCTACTCAGTATGACTTTGATTGCTACGATTCATGTATCTGCTGCCATGTATGCTGTTTGCTTGACATGTTTGCCCATATGTCTGTTCTCCACTTGAAAATGGATCAGCTCCGTGCACTGGTAAAATTTAAGAATGTTGAAGGACAAGCAACCAAAATAAAACTGTTGCTGGGGTTGACAATAAGGTACAATTCTGAATTGAAATTAATGCATGTGCAATTAACTACATGAAGGATATATGCTGGAGTTTGATCCAAGATCATGTTTGATGGATCTGAAATAAGGACATAAAAGAATCTTGGAAATCTTTAGAAATAAGTAGAATTGACTTGGAAGCTGGAACAATTTACCTTCTGTATGCCACTGAAACGTGACCCTTGAACAGTGCTCTCACAATGGTGTTGGCTCTAGCTCCAAAACACCAAAACAGTGGCCAGTATTTCTCTGATAGTGCAGGGCAGTGTCTGGATAAAAATTTTAAAAATCTTTTATCTTTTCCGATTAGCTGTGGTTTCTGCAATTTAACAGATATGGTACAGTGTAAGTACTCCAAGGGTAAAAAAGGTACTGACATCGACATTTATACCTGGAGTAACCTTTGAGTGCTGTAATTTTCCACAAAAAATTTTAGTGCAACATTTTAGCAATTTTTATGAATTTTTCTGTTGTGTTTTGATAATTTCAGACCAAACAGACATCACATATCATTGGCCATAGCTTTTTATCAAAATTTTGGCAAAAAAAAATTGATTTGGATAGATTTTATAATGGTGACAAAAATTGACTTTTGCCCTCAAAGGGTTGTCTGATTTTTTGTGAAAATTATCAATTCAACTTCTTTAAAGCACAGGCACACAAAACGTCACTTCACAATCAGTACTGATTCACAGTACACAGAGGGCTCTGTTTACTGTGAATTGGTACCGATCACAAAGCGACGTGTTGCGTGCCTCAGTGCTTCAAGAGTATCTGGTGCAGGAACAAAACTACACTAGTTCTACCACGAGGCTGAAAGAATGAAATTCTATAAAAATAGTGACAAATTTATAGATTTTACTTGCATGCAAAGGAGAAAGATCTGCAGGAATGTATGTACAGGTCACAGGCGTTATGTGGACCAGGTAGTTTGTAAAAGTGTAGTTTATACTATGTTCTGACTTTCTGATACGTAGCCTTACCACAAGGTTTGAAACGGACTTTCTGGCCTGCAAATAAAACTGCTCGTTCTAGTTGAAAAATAAACACAAATCCTACAGTCAGTACCTAGTTCGATGTGGAAGACTCTCTACTGTCCAAACAACTCTCATGTCATAATAAAATGAAAACTTTTAAATCTGCCATGTTTTGACAAACTCGGCATTTCTGGAGTCCACAGTTGTAATAATGCAACTCATTATCATAATGGAATGCTGTCCGCATGGATGGCAGATTTCTTCTAAAGTTTTCATTTTATCGTGGCATGAGAGTGTTTTTTGGACAGTAGAGAACCTTTTGCGTCGAACAATGTAATTAACTGACTTTAAGATTTGTGTTTATGTTTCGACTAGAATGGGCAGTTTATTTGCAGGCCAGACAAGTTTGTTTCAAATAAAACCTCGATGGTAAGGCTACGATAACGTTGGTACGTAGCAGAAACTCACAGCATAAACTACACTTTAACAACTACCCGGTCCACATAACGCCTGTGGCACAGGTACGTACATTACGGACACAGGGGCTCATGGGTAGCCTGCTTGGTTGATGGATCAAGCAGACAACCGATCGATCAAGCAGACTACCCAGCCCACCAGCGCCTATGGTCACTGAGGTCTGCGTGGCTGGGCTGTGTGGTGGTGGGTGGCATAGTCGCTAGCTGGTACCGCGGTAACAAACAGCCCTGCCATGCAGAGCTACTTGTCGCTGTGTGTGGTAGGGCTGTGTGTTGAATGTTACTGGCTAGTTTACAACACATAGCCATGCCATGCAGATCTGTAACAACAGGTAGTTACATTATACCGGTATATAAGCAGTATAGTACACCTGTCCATGACCTTTGCATCGGGAGAAACGTGTACGGTACTAGCCCTGCGTACGATGCTGTGTGTTCCGCTACAGCTACATTTGTAATCGCCCCGTGTGGTGAGCGGGGCGATTAGCTGTAGCGGAACACACAGCATCGTACGCAGGGCTAGTACGGTACCAAAGATATCGATCAGAATTTTCATTCATATTATGAGAACAGCAAATCGTTATGATATCTGTCATCACATCTCTTTTAATGTATGTGAAGTCTGGTTTTGCCGTCCGGGTCCACACACAGGCGCTTCGATCGTCGCTTCCCGAAGCCCCTAATAGCTGCAGTACGAGGTTTTGCCTGGGAATATTCCCACTGGCAAAACCTCGAGCTACTGTACTGCAGCTGGAAGCCCCTGCTATGATTATTTACTTGTTGTATCATAGGGGCTTCACGAAGCAGCGATCGAAGCGCCTGTTGGGTCCACATACCAACCATACACGTATCCAGGCAAACCGTCGACGATCGATGTCGGGGTCGATGTACAGTCCTGCAGACAGCCTGCCTGTCACTGCTGCACTGCAGTATCAGTATCACAACCTATATCGTAACGTATCGCGTAAACTTACCTTAGCGACAAACACGAAGTAATAGGTTGTATAAAGAAGCCCTAGTCCACAAAGTATTGTGGGCATAACGGGTACCCAGTGCCATTCCTTGGCTAGTTCGGCGACTTTTTTGGACATCCTCTGCCGGTATCCTCCGTTCCAACACCAGGTAAAGTTCATTCGGAACTGCACACCGAACGGGGCATCGACCCCAGTCTTGCGCCGCCAACGGTAATTTTAGATTTAATAAGCCAATTTCGTTTCTCCCAAATATATTTATTTATTTACACTTTATTTAAGGAGAGTTATTGCTTACTCGAGTCACAGTCACCTGTGATCTATTCCGCTCTGCGACTATATATGCGCCTCATAGACATGTGTACATATGCCTGATTCTCAGGCATATGCAAAATACATAGACGCAGAGTGGAATAGACCACAGGTGACTATGCTAGAGTCTGCGCCAACTCTCCCCATGCCATGGACGTATATACGTATATACGTATATACGTACATCCAAGGTGGTTTATCAAAAAAATGTGATGATGAAGATTTTCTATCAATTGTTAACCAATTTGATATTATGTGTATTCAAGAAACGTGGCTTTCGAAGTCAAACACTTTTGCATTAGATAGCTATAGTTATTTTCGATCTGATAGAAATTTACAACATAAACGTAGTAAACGTGCTGCTGGGGGATCTGTTGTTGTATTTAAGTCATGCCTTAAGACAGGTATTCATAAGATAAATTCAAAAATTTCTGACTTGCTCTGGGTAAAACTTGATAAGGATTTTTTCTCATTGAGTAGTGATGTTTTTATGTGTTGTGTATATTTACCTCCACAAGGGTCTGTAATGCATGTAAATAATGATTATTTTGAAACTCTTCATTCTGAGATTCTTGAATTTTCTAGTTTGGGAGACATAATGTTAGTAGGAGACTTTAATGCCAGGACAGGTAATTTGCAAGATTATATTCAACATGATAACATAAATCACTGTCCTACACCTAATGATTATATTCCTGACTCTGTACACAATAGAATTTCAATGGATAATGGTAGTTGTAATATCAATTCCTTTGGGAGACAACTTATTGATCTTTGCATTCAAAACGGCTTACAGATTTTAAATGGTAGAACTGCAGGGGATCTTTATGGAAAACCAACTTGTTACAAGGGAAACGGATTTAGTACAGTAGATTATGGTATTGTTACAAAGAATTTGGTGAACCGTATAGATTATTTCAAAGTTTATGCTTTTACACATTTCTCTGATCATTGTCCAATAGGTTTTTCTATGAATATAAATAATATTGTGAAGCAGTCAGTTGATGTAGAATGTAAACCATGTTCAAGTAAATATTTGTGGAATGATAATGCTAAACAAGATTTCTTAAATACTCTGCAAAGTTCATCAATTCAAGAAGACTTTAGAAATTTTAATATTGCGTGTCATAGTTCCCATTCTTGTGATAATATTGTAAAAGTATTTGAAGGTATTATTCACAAAGTTTCAGATCGCTGTTTACGTAAGGTTACGCCGAAATTGAAAAAGAAGAAATCAAAACGTGTTTTTCAGCCTTGGTTTGATAAGTCTTGTTTTTCACTTCGTAAAGATCTTAAAGATTGCTGTAAATTGTTGAATCGCTACCCAAATGATCCACATATTAGAGGGAGATGTTTCACTCTAAAAAAAGAATACATACAAAAAATTGTTAAAATATAAACGGTCAACTTTCAGAGAGAGTCAATTACGGAAATTAGAAAGGGTTTATTCCGAAGACCGTAATGATTACTGGAAATTGTGGAAGGATATTTCAGGGAGTCGTGTGTGTAAGAAAATTGACTCATCTATCTCTCCTGCTGAATGGTTTTATCACTTTAAGCAGTTAGGTGATTTTTCTTGTGAAGAAACTGATAATGTTTCTAAACGTATCATATCTGAATTAACAAAAATGGAAGCTGCCAATGAATATGATGTGAATTTTATTCTTAATTCCACATTTAGAGAATCAGAAATATTTAAGGCTTTGCGTAAATTAAATCAGGGAAATCCCAGGTGTCGATGGTATTTTGAATGAAATGCTAAAATATGGTGGTTCTTCCATACTTACTCCATTGTGTTCATTATTCAATGTCATCCTCAGATCAGGAACATTTCCTAATGCTTGGAAAAAAGCATATTTGGTCCCTGTGTTCAAATCAGGTGATACATGTGATCCGTCAAATTACAGAGGGATTTCTATAAATAGTTGCCTTGCAAAACTGTTTACCTCTGTGTTGAATAATAGGCTTATAAACTTTCTTAATAGCAATGGTATTCTTTCACCATTTTAGTCTGGTTTCAGAGCAAAGAGGAGAACTGCAGATAATCTTCTTGTTTTGCGTTCTGCTATCGATCAACATGTCTATGCGAAATTTTCTCAGTCAAGCTGTAGTCCCAGTCGTAGGTACCTTTATTGTTGTTTTGTAGATTTTCGGAAAGCATTTGACAGGGTTTGGCGTACAGGTTTACTTTGGAAATTACAGAAATATGGCATTAATGGTAATTTTTGTAGCTTAATTAAGTCCATGTACGACAACATTAAGTATTGTGTGAAAAGTAACAACTTCTTTACTGAAGAATTTGACTCCAATTTAGGAGTTAAGCAAAGGTGTAACTTAAGTCCAACTTTGTTTAATATTTTTATAAATGATCTTCCAGTACATATGGTTCCAGTCAGGACTGTCCTATCAAACTTGGTAAACTCCTTATCAATTGTCTAATGTATGCTGATGATCTTTTATTGATTTCAGAATCTGAAACAGGCTTACAAAGCTGCTTAGATAAACTTCATAGTTTTTGTCGTGAATGGAAATTGTCTATTAATATAAAGAAGACGAAAGTTATTGTGTTTAACAAAAGTAATCATCTTGTAAAAGGAGTTACACTCACTTACAATGGAGTGACTCTTGACTTAGTGAAAGAGTACTGTTACCTTGGTTTTGTCATTACCCCAAATGGTAAATTCAAAGGTAATTTTCATAATCTTAAATTGAAGGCAATGAAAGCTCTTTTCAGCCTTCGTAAGGGCCTTCAAAATGGTTCACTTTCTGTAAAAGTTGCATTATCACTCTTTGATAGTTTAATTGTTCCTATTATGACATATGGCTGTGAAATATGGGGACATGAAATTAATGACAAATGTAACTTTCTCAATGATGTTAGTATATCTTTTTATAGATTTATCCTAGGAGTCTCTAAACATGCACCGTCTGATGGTGTTGTTGAAGAGCTGGGTAGATATCCAATTCACTTTATGGTGATAAAGCACATGCTCAAATACTGGCATAGATTAGTTTTATCAGATGACATCTTACTGAGATCTGCTTATACATCCAGGTTGAATTCAGATTGGTCTAATTATATACAAAGCATTTGAACTCTTACTGTGGGAGTGATATATGGTCTTGTGTTTGCAATATCAATTCCACAGTTAATAATGTATATGATAGTTTATGTGAAGCTTATGATCAAACATGGTTGAGAAATATTCATAATGATACAAGGAAGTGTGGAATGCAGAGGAATAAGCTCCTAACTTACGGACTATTTAAGACAAAATTTGAATTTGAAAGTTACTTGCTAGATATAAGATCTTTTACCTATAAGAGGTGGCTGACAAAACTAAGAATTTCGGATCACAACCTAGAAATAGAACTGGGTAGAAGGTCAATTCCAAAAGTTCCTGCAAATGAAAGATTCTGCAAGCATTGTAAGTCTTTAGTTGAGGATGAATTTCACTTTGTAATAGAATGTCCAAAATACAGAGCTTATCGAGATAGTCTATTTTCATCTACTAGTTTGTATAATCCTGGCTTTCATGATTTGAATGATAGAGAAAAGTTCATGTATATCTTTACTCACGAAAACAAACTACCTCTTGCCAAATTTATTTCTTGTACGTTAGTTCCTCCCCCAGCAGCAGCTTCATCCAGTGTTTGCGGAGTTTTGTAATTTTTGCCTTACCGCACTCCTTGAGTGTGTTGTTGAGCAATAAAGTAAAGTAAAGTAAAGTAAAGTAAAGTGTATAATATACCGTACTTTATAGCTCTGCAGAGCTAGTATATACCATGCTACACGTCTATGGGGCCCGTAGGCGAAGAGCGTAATCTGGATAATTTATTACCATTCACAATTTGGTCAGAAAGTATCCTTTCAAAAGTTGGTGAATTTTTCAAACGTGACTTTTTCACTTACTACGAAGTGCAGTCTTCAAATGCCTTAAATTGTTACGAAATCAACCTCTACCAGAAATTTCACACGGCCAATAGGCTTGTAAGCTAAAAGGCGCATTTTCTGTGAATCTATGGCGAAGAAACGAAATAAGATGATGTAATTTTCATTTCCATGATTTTATGAACTTATGTTGAATGCGCCTCTCGCAAAGATATTCGGCATCCAAACTTTTACAACGCTTTTCGGTCTATAATATGTTCGGGGCTCATTTTAAAGTTCATGGAGGTAAAAACACTTTTAAGCCGAGATTCCTCAAGAAAGATTGAGTAAAAGTTTGTCGAACTACTTTATGAAATATTCAAGGTAGCTTTATGTAGATGACTTTTTATACCGTAGCCCTGATGTACAGCTCAAGAAGCTGTATTGTGCATCACTTTTTTTCCCATGGTGTGATCCAGGATTTAGACCATCCCCAGCTTTACGGCGTTGCGCCTGTTCAGGATTTTTTCTGGACGTGACGTATCGCGCATAACCTTTAACCTTATCCATCGTTACATTTTTAAAACGTGCATTCAGCTATTGTCAGCCGTACAACTGAGATTGAATAATACGGTAATTATTTAAATTTAGTATATTTTGTGTATTTGCTAATCTTAAAAATTTAATTAGATATTTAAAAGACCTAAAATGTGACTAATTTTGGCAAAATTCAACAAATAATGGAATTGCGTAATACATGTTCTAAAAATTAACGCATTGACTTGTCTGAAAGAAACATGGCGTCTGGGGCACTTTTCGGTTCTGCTGCCACTGGCAGCCGCTCTGGAAGCAAGAATTTGGTCGAATTTCGCGCTGGAAAAATGCATCTCAAAGGAACTACTGTTACTCCCGACAAGAGAAAGGGTTTGGTATACGTTCACCAGTCGGAAGATTCCCTGGTTCATTTTTGCTGGAAGGACCGCACCTCAGGTTCAGTCGAAGATGTAAGTGAATACACGGCGATCAAACGCCAAGAACATTCCCTTGTTGTGTGTGTAATTATCTGCCTGTGAGAATTCTACTGAAAAAAAAAACACAGTAGAATCTTTGCGCTTTTGTTGCTTGCATGAACCATCTATAAGTTTCGATTCGTGAAGACGTGGACAGTTTTATACAGTTTTTTATATGTAGACAGCATGGCAATGGATCCTACACAATTTGCTGAGTCAGTCTGGTCAATCTGGGTCCACACATGTCCATCGTTCATGCTTCCAACATATAAGCGGTGCTCAATCTTAAATCGGAAAAGAGATCTGCTATTGAAGAATATAATTTTAACGGGGAGATTTCCTAGACAATTTGACAATTTCCATAACGCATTATTATATTTAACTACCTCGATGATTTTAAGAAGACAAAAAAAACCAACAGGAAAACGAAATCATGTAATCATCGTGCTCAAACCACGGAGGTTCGCCCTTCCTCTGTGCTCAACTATGGAGATAAAAAAGGATACCTTTATCGCCATGCTCTGAAAACCAACAATTAAGGGAAAATTTAAGATCATCATCAGATCTGATACTTTTCACTTTTCAAAAGTTGATAGTTGAATGCATTACAATTTATATAGGTCAATATTCATTCCTGTCATGTCAGAGATCTGAAATACAAATTACACTCTAACATGCAGAGGTAAAATAGATTTAAAATCATGAAGGCAGAAGTAAAGAAAATCTAAGAAATCGGGGTAAAGGTACATATTTTCCCATTTCCAGAGATAAAAGGGACAAGTGTCATATTGGATGCCTCCAGTAGGGTCATTATTTTAAGGCCGAGTCTATTGACACCCGGGTGTCAATAGCCATATAGAGCTTCTCCTGGCTATTGACACCCGGGTGTCAATAGCCAACCGGCCCTCTATTTGGCTATTGACACCCCTCCCGTTTTTTCGCCAGTCGGCCTCCAAATTTAACCAAACTCAGCTCAGTTATTCTGAACAACATATATTCTTAATAGAAATCCAAAAAAATCCTTCGAAAAAGCTTCTTTGGTCGTCATTTTGCGGTCCCATAGTGCTACTGCAGGCGGCCTATACCAATGGGTGTCAATAGCCAACCGGCCCTCTATTTGGCTATTGACACCCTCTCGTTATTTCGCCAGCGGCCTCCAAATTCAGCCAAACTTAGCTTAGTTATTCTGAACAACATATATTCTTAATAGAAATCCAAAAAAATCCTTCGAAAAAGCTTCTTTGGTCAGCATTTTGCGGTCCGATAGTGCTACTGCAGGCGGCCTCTACCAATGGGTGTCAATAGCCAACCGGCCCTCTATTTGGCTATTGACATCCCTCCCGTTTTTTCGCCAGTCGGCCTCCAAATTCAACCAAACTCAGCTTACCTATTCTGAACAACATATATTCTTAATAGAAATCCAAAAAAATCCTTCGAAAAAGCTTCTTTGGTCAGCATTTTGAGGTCCGATAGTGCTACTGCAGGCGGGTACCAATGGGTGTCAATAGCCAACCGGCCCTCTATTTGGCTATTGACACCCCTCCCGTTTTTTCGCCAGTCGGCCTCCAAATTCAGTCAAACTTAGCTTAGTTATTCTGAACAACATATAGGTCTACACCAATGGGCCATGTACAATAATCTTCACTATTTAAGTTTCATGATATCAAGTCTACTTCTTATAGTACTGCAAACCAAGCTCACCAAGAATTGCTTCATTTGATGTACAGCTGCATGCTTTTAGGATGAATTTACCCACTAATCGTTGCATTCTTTGAAGACTTTCTAAGTATCAACATTTTTCCCCGCATATTTTGCTCTGACGTATAATATGATTCCATAATGTCAAATCATAATCAGTTCCTTTAATGTTTGCAAGATTTCAAAGATTGCTTTCATGGGAGGAAACAAACTGTCAAATTTTGATCTTATTTCCATAAAATGAGTATGGTGAGAGAGATTACGTGACGTCCATTAGCCTAGATACTTATCACTGATGATTATTTATTTTTAACTTCACCGATCGTCCATTTTTGTATTTTTCAACTTTCTTATTTACTATTAAAATATTAGACTTCTCTTCATTAATTGACATTTTCCATAGTTCACAATACTTATTAGCAATGCATAGCATAGACTTCATTTGTTTTTCATTTGGTGCCATAAGGACTACATTATCAGCAAAAAAACAGGCCACTTATGAGTTCTGAATTAAAGTATACCCCAAGCAGTGATTCATTAAGCAGCTTCTTGAATTTATTGATGTACACTAGTACTGCAACTAAAATTGGGGCTTAAAGGGAAACCTAAGTCCAGCGACATTGACCGTTTATCCCTTCCAAAATCACCCTTGAATAAAATGCAGCTCAAATTTGCAACATAATTGCACGCGCCGACGACTACGGAGCGACGAAAAGAGAAGTTGAAGTAGACGGCATTTATGGAAATGAGCTCGGAATCCCATGGGCGCGAAAGGGCTCATGGGAGAAGCGTGCTTGACGTCATCGGTGATACACGAACGTGTGTGACCGCTTACCAAAGCATTGGAGTCTATGACTGCAGGAGTGCAGTTCTGCACGTTACGACTCTTTAATTCTCATCAGTAGCATAAAAAATTATTAACTGTTGTTCAGTTGAGTGCAAAAATCACTCAAGGAAGAACAAACGGAGTCAGCTTTTATCGTCGTCCCACAGAACAGCTTTTTCGAAGACAGTGGCTAAAGAAAGTCGGGCGAGTTTTTAAATCTCAAAAGATACAAAGTTATGTTCTACTTCTTTCAGGATGATTTTATAAGGGATTTCGGGACTCTGATACCGATACAAGACGGTACTACACAATGCGGTTCGTATCTTGACATGCTGAGTCAGCCTACTATCGCCGGTTTTAACCAGATAAATGTTAATATTGGCGATTTCGGGACTCTAAAATCCGAAGACGAAACTACACAAAGCGTCTCTCATCTCGACAGCCCGGATCTGCGAAATCGCTCTTATATACACGATAAATATAGGCGATTTCGTGACTATATCTGGTAATATTGATATTACAAGATACTGGAATGACTTCTTGCCTATTCTCGACCGCGGAGTGACGTCAGTAGGTGAAACGCATACGAGCGAGGTGAATGAGAGATCAGACGATACAGAAGAGAGAATGATACAGAAATTGTGTGGAAAAAAGCAGAACTAAAAGTTATGTCATTTATGTATATTGAAACTTCGAATATTTCTTTGGTGGTTGAAAAATTCAAACTTCCAACGGCGCTGACGCAAAAATGACGTAAGAATCCGCAAGTACCCGGATGGTCCGCGGTCGAGAATGATGTATCTCGATCGGCACGCCGGGTCTGAGAAATCGCCGATATTATATTTACCCAATAAATATCAATTGCACCGGGACTGCTAGGCTAATATCGATATCGATACCAGACGATACTAGATTTACGTGCACTGTGTGGTGTCGGCACGACGGGTCTGCGAAATCACGGATATTTATCCGATAAATATCGGCGACTTTGGACATAAGCTTTCCCACACAAACAAAACATTACCGTACACACAAATCCAAACCTCCCTACAAATATCCGAAGCGAAACAAACATTTCATTAACACAAACAATCGGATAAGAATGTAGGAACACATTTTTGCAACGAATCAAACACAAACTCGACACAAAAACATTTTGGATAGTTAGGTGGGAGCCTCTTTCACATTTTTGACACCCGACCACCTCTGTCCGACTCTTAGTTCATAGCATCCGTGGCCGATAGTCAAGAATACTGTATGTTTTACATTATTAGAATTATTCATGCACGAAATACATTTTTTACATGTAAAGGATTTTTTCATTAAATTTCCACACGAACTTCCATACACTACAATCGGAACTTCGTCGAGAGGGCCAATCAGATATCACCGTGAGTTGGGGATTGCCGTGCAGGAATAACATTCTTTACATGTAATACATTTTTACTTGGCGATCGAGACCTGAACAGAGGACATATCGGACATCGTCGAGAGTTTTGGCTGGTCTTGTATGAAATGCATTCTTTACAACAATATAGACGATACTATTGTTTTAAATAGCGGGCAAATATCCATTATATCGGAGATTTCATCACTTTGTAGATCTGAGTAAGCCCGACTTCCTAAGTTCGACACCAACTTCGAAAAAAAGACGACGCTATACATTTGTCAAATTGCGAATAAATATTTTCCGATATACCGTATATTGAAGATTTCGCAACCTAAAAGATCTGGCTAAGCTCGACTTACGTATCATTCACGAACCAAAAATTAATTTTAAGCGACTGATAAAGAAAACTCTGTTTTAGAAACGTAACGCTGAAGGATCGCAGAGTCACTCAGTGTCAGGTCTCCAATCCAGTTCGGGGTCTGTACATGCACAGAGTGACTCCCTCCGCGGAATTACGAACGATGTGTGGAGATACTTTCCCATTATTACATATCTTGGTTCAAATTAGTATGGTTTGATTTTAGTGTGGGGAAAGTAATACTCGATGTCAGAAATATCGCTGTCCGAACTCTCCAGAGTCGTCTTACGAACGCGCTAAACTGTTCACGGTACTCCTCCAGCTGCAAGCTACAATCGTCTGTATCGCCGATGACGTCACGCACGCTTCTCCCATGAGCCCTTTCGCGCCCATGGGATTCCGAGCTCATTTCCATAAATGTCGTCTACTTCAACTTCTCTTTTCGTCGCTCCGTAGTCGTCAGCGCGTGCAATTATGTTGCAAATTTGAGCTGCATTTTAATCAAGGGTGATTTTGAAGGGATAAACGGTCAATGTCGCTGGACTTAGGTTTCCCTTTAAACACATCTTGACACCCTCATTTTGGTCAAAATTCTTTCAATGTCATCAAAAGAGAGTTTACTTTCAATATGACCGTATGTATGGTTTTAATCACACGCCACAACTTCCCTTTGATTCCATTGTTCTACAATTTGTACCAAACCACCTCTCCAAAAGCTGTCACAGCTTTCCAAAAATCTAAAAAATCAAATGAAAATTTGACCAATGGTTCGCCCATTTTTCAAAAATCTTTGAATTTCACCAAAATATTTAATTCAACTAAATTTGTTACCTCTTTTTGTATGATTCCAGGGATAGAAATACTTTTTTATTTCTTGTGGCAAAAGTTTGCCACCGGATATAAAATTAGGTGGCAATTATGAAAAATCTGGTTGCAGTTTAACACATCATGTGATCGGTATAATAAAACATTTGTCATTGCCACATACTCATTCTAATTTATAAATTCTTGAAAATATGGTGAGTACACGTCACAAAAGTCAACCCATACTGCAGGCCTCGAAATTTTTTTCAAACTTACTAACCGTGGGACACGTGAATTTCATTTTTACTTGCCCGAGAGGAAAAATTACTTGCCCTAAATGTCTAATAGCTGTCCCAGTAATTTGTAACAGAGAGCAAGAGTTTGGCCATATGAAGTGAATTCAAAGAGGGAAAAAACAGATTCAAACATGAACTACATCTTGTTAAAATGAAGGACCATTACTAAATCTGAAATGTCGCAGAAGAAATGTGAGAATACTTAAGTCTTATCTGTAGATTTGGTCATCCAGAAAACATCTTTGAATTTGGAATTTTTCCACAACCTAATCCAAATTAAAATCTTTGCATAAGAGTAATAAGATTGTGTGATTTACAATGTGCATGGCTGGCTGCTGCTCTTTATTATCAAGCTGAGATCACAGACAAACTGCTCTGCTAGTGTTTATCTGCCAATGCATACGCACATGTACATCTTCAACCCTTTAGTAACTTTTACCTGTTTACATGTTTGCTCACTGAGCACAGCTGTTTTATTTTGATAAATGTATTCGTCAAGAGAGCAGATTGAAGTTTCATTTTCGTCACTCTTCAGTGCAGATTTGCTTTCTTAAGTGAGAGCCGATCCCTAACAACCAAGGTCACGTAATTTGAAACTGTCTGCATCTCACACACTACGTAGCTGCAATATGTGGCCTCTTTGGTCGACTGAGCCCGTTTCGACTACGATGTAAACTTGTACTTTTCAAGTGGGTGTTGATTTAATTATGTTGAACAGTAAGCATTGCCGAGATCCATGGCTTCGAATAAGTTTACATCCATTTTAACCAAGCACATGGTGCAACGACACTATCCCGTGAAGCTGATCGATTGTCATACGAGTCAAACACTTGCACAAAGAGAATGGCAACCAATGTCAAGAGCATACCACTTTACGGCACACATACAAAACAGTGAGTTCACTCCGTGTCGTCGGAGAGAACATGTCGCAAAACTCTATTTTTAAGACTTTTTGTGTTTTGCAACAGCAAGAACGATTATTTTGCGATGTCGCGCGGGTTTTCAAGGGTTTTCAGAAAAAAACTTCTGAGAGTTGAAGGACTTACAATGATTGTAGGCGTGTACAGACCTAATGAAATACGTTTTCAAGCTTGAATTGTCCAGGGCCAGAGCTTAGTTGATTCAACCGCTGGTGCACTTGCCCGTCGGACGGGAAGCATATTGATTTTACTTGCCCGAACGCAAAGTTCACTAGCCACGATCGTCGGGCGATAGGAATTTTGAGCCCTGTACTGGCTAATAGATTGCAATTATTTATTATTATTTAATGATGGCTGCAGTTTGGCTTTGTTTTCAAAATGTCACAACATGCTTTTATCTTGTGCCGTATGACTGCATATGCGGCTATCACATAGGGCAACAACATGTCAAGTGTACAAAAGCTGCTGTCATCGATATGGAGATTAGCCAATCACAAGTTTGGATTCACGCTATGTTTTCATTCATGCCAAAATGTCGCAATTAGTTTGGTTTTTTTTGCTAATGAGTTTTTCCGCCGTCAGACAACGCGTGTTCCTTCAGTGTTCCTTCATTCAAGCCGTTGGATTGATACATGATGATCCAAAATTTAGTGGCAGAAAAATACAACCACAAAAAAAAAATTGTGGCAGATTGACAGTTTTTGGTGGCAAATGCCACCATTGCCACCGATTATTTCGAACACTGGATTCTATTGTACATTTTCCAATAATTTAGCCCAATAAAATACCTCTATAATTATTGAGATTTCTGGTATCACCTTACTTATGTAGTTGTTTAATATTTTTCCCCATTCTTTCCTTCACCCACTTGTCTGTTTCCTGCTTGATTTCTTTCTTCCATTTATTGCCATTTTAAATTCTGTACAAAACCACGGTTCGGATAAAGTTTGTATTTGTTTCCTACCAAAAACATTATGGTAAACTATGATATTCTTCACATCATTGGTGCCTGCATAGATAATGAATGTTATCATAATCCCTCATGTAGACTGCCATATTCTGTACTAGCTCCATTTTTCACATCAGGAATGTATTGAAATAGTATGTATGATTGACAACGAATAAAACAGGAATGAGCTCACTGTAAAAAGGAAAAGGGAGAGTGTACTCACATTGTTACACAGGGTAAATAGCTTTGAATAGCTTAGGGAACCGTGTGTCGATAGTTTTGATATAATTTGGAAGATGTAGGCAAACAATTGTACTGCACATCTCATTTAAAAGTTCACAGTATTCGATGTTTAAGAAAAAACAATTCCATATAAAATATTTGTGCATTTTTGTGATCTTATGCTGATGAATATTATTTCAATTGGCTCCTGCTGCATAGCTTGGTGACAATTTAAAGTCCTTTGCATAGGACTCTCAATACCAAATAAGAAAGACTGTTCGAACGAATCAAACACAAACGACACAAAAAAATTTTGGATAGTTAGGTGGGGAGCCTCTTTCACATTTTTACATTCGATTTTACTACTTATTTCTGCCTAGTTAAGTCGAAAGTGGGCAAACCCGAGAATACCCTTCAGTATCCCTCATCTATCATCACGAAAGCAATAACAAACCATCATTACAACAATACAAAAAAGTGGCGGGAAAACATGCTATGGCTATGTAAAACTCGAGTCACCTATCTTTCCTTATGACTAAAAACAAAAATCAGGATCATCGGATCCGACACTCCAACCAATCAAATCGCTTGAAATAACAACCAATCACACAGAGCCTTAATGTGATAACCGACCAATCACAACACACTCCTATAACGATAGACTTCCTATCTATCTACCATAAACTGAGTCTTAATTTGCCTCCTCCGACATACATTCGCTAGAATGTAACTGAATCAACTAGATAGACTAAACCAATCCTCGGACGACGGAGACCCGACATCGTCTATATAATGGACGCATTTAGTTCACTTTCAACTTTAGAGATGAAGTCAAGAAAGGACCGACAAGTGACCAAAAACTCATCGACAAGTTAAAATAAAACGATTTTTCGAACTTTCGCCATTCAAACACTACTTTCTACTTTCTACTATCTTTGTAAATATATACAGTTTCGAAATAAAAGAACAGTTTCAAATCAAAATACAGCGACAAAGAGATCTGAAGCTACGACAACTAAAAGTATAAAGAAAGAAACCGACAGGTGACCGAAGTCATTGACAAGTTTAATTTTTTTTGGTTTCCGGCATATGTGACACCTTGCTTCAAGATACGATTTCATTGTCGGCCAATATTTCGTACAGTTTCTTCGTTCTGTTCAGTCGATTGTGTTAATATTCACCAAAATAGTAGAAAATGACATTTGAAGCCCAAACATCGAAAAAGAATGATAATTATCCACCTTATCGATCACTTGTCGGCCCTTGTTAGTATGGCCAATAGACCTGCTTCAATACGCGATTTACTTGTCGGCCAATATTTCGTTTAGTTTCGTTAATTCAGTTCGGTCACGAGTAAATATTCACAAAAACAGTAGAAAATGACATTTTAAAACCAAAACATCGAAAAAGAATGGTTTAAATTCAACTTTTCGGCAACTTGTCGGTCCAATAAGGCCAATACAGCTGCTTCAATACGCGATTTCCCTGTCGGCCAATCGTTCTCTTTCTTCAATGCCGTTGTCAATTGCGTTTATATTCACCAAAATAGTAGAGAATGACATTTTAAAACCAAAACATCGAAAAAGAATGGTTTTAATTCAACTTGTCGGTCACTTGTCGGTCCTTGTCGGTCTATTGTCGGTGCTTGTCGGTGCTTGTCGGTGTTTAGTATGTCCGCATGTTTTTAAAAGGTTCCGCAACTCGGGTCAAATGTTGTTCGACAAGCTTCGCCCGCGGATAAAAATTATTGACCCCGAGCTGTCGATATGATTCTACAACATTACACAGTTACTTTACCCCATTAAAGCTGTACCCACGACAGCAAAAAAGTGGGCATTAACTTGTCTGAAACAAGAAATGGACAACGTAACTTAGCTCCGTTTTGAAGTTATTCGACTAGGGTCGCGGGCCGAGGGGTGTCAATAGCCATATAGGGCAGCTCCTGGCTATTGACACCCGGGTGTCAATAGACACTCCGTTATTTTAAAGGTTGCTAATTTTAATAGCAAAACTAACAGTAGAACATTAGTACATGTGTGTTTAATTTAATAGTTTTAATAGTCTTCAGATATCAGAACTCAGAAGGCAATGTATATTTTCATCTAATTCACCTCACAGTGGAGTTGCCTCAACTACATTTTATGAAAAGTCCAGGATGTTTTATTTGCTGTCGTAGGACACATGTCAAATCATAAATGTAATGGTTCTTTACAGCACTATGTAGTGAAAAATACAAGTTTTATTTTTATGGTTATGACTGTACTGATAAGGATTTGTTTTTCACATCAGGACTTGATCATTTTCCCTGATGACTGTGAATTCAAGCGAGTGCCCCAATGTACAACTGGACGAGTTTACATCTTGAAATTCAAGTCATCAAGTCGCAAGTTTTTCTTTTGGATGCAGGTAAGAGATACATGTATGGATATTTATTGGAATATTGAAATTTCTGCAAGTATGACTAAACTGAAGCTGACAACTCAATGGTTATAAAATTGCTGAGGGTAGTCAGCCAGATATGCAATGTTACAGACTGACATTGACATCATTCCATCCAGTTTACATTGTATCTCAGAGAACTACTACAACAGACTAGAAGCATGTATTGTCTAATGTGTGAACAAGGTTGTTTTGTTTCACCATACTATTCTGTCAATGTAGCTCAAAGCCAGCATCTACTTTTCTGAATGTTTTCCAATGACTTCCAAACAAAATTCAGATATTTCTAGCTTTCCAACCACGCATAAGGTAACAGAGTTAACTGGGGTGCAAAATGACCATCACTGAAATACTTAAACTGTTTTTCACATTTGTTAATGTTACCTGAGCACCAAATATATTCATTATGAGAAACAATTACGAGTATTTGGCACTGCTGTAAAGTCTTGAACAATTCCAAGGGACCTTCTTTGTATGCCTGTTTGATTGAGAATGGTATCAAGAGCTCATTCACAAGTTCATAAAGTAAACTACATCTTTACGGCAATCATAAGTTAACAGTGGTCACTATAATCGTCCGTTTGATATCTGGTTGGTTGTGACTTCTGCTTGCTTCTACCTGCATGGTTCAAGGTACATATAGTCTAGACATGATATACATGTAGTATGTTTATTGTATGTTTTTCCCTCCATATGATAGGAACCCAAGACTGAGAAAGATGAAGAGTATTGTAAGAAAGTGAATGAATACCTGAACAATCCGCCACCACCTGGATCTTCCAGTGGCAGTCGTTCTGGTGGTTTACCACCGGAGTTAGCCGCTTTAGGAGGACAGCTTGGTGGTAAGTCTTATTTAAATAAATAAAGCAATTGTCCAACACCAAGATACTCTGATTGTCCACCTTTGACCGCTGCCCACTTTTCAACAAGAAAAACCAATGTCAATATACCACAGAAAACTAAAAATTGAATGGCCAATTTGACTGTCTCTATACAACAAACACATTGGCACTGAGCAAACACATCTTGCAAGAAGTCCCATGACTCTACATGTACCTTGCTAAATGTCAGTATGCATGGTACATGCACTTTAGTATCTACGTAACAACTTGACCCTTGCAAACTTTATCTGAAGGTTTACTCTATTAATTTCTGTACCAGGTGAAGGTAGCCTTGGTATGCTTGGTAACATGGATCAACAACAACTGATGCAGTTACTTGGAGGCGGTGGTCTCAGTGCTCTAGGTAAGCTACACTTTTTTGATTTGTTCATAGGAATTGTCTTTAAAGTAACTGCAGAATTTCTTAGGAAGATATCGGAATTAATAATAGTAAAACACAGTTTTTCAACGTTGCTTGAGGCACAGTCCATCAAAGATTTTAACCTGTATTAAATGTCACACCCCAATGTATAAAACATTTCATATCAGGCTAGGTCCAGATTGAAATAAGATTACTTGATGGAAGTACAAATGATATATGCCCACCCACATTTCAGTAATCATATTTCTGTGCTCGTTTATGTACATAGTTTTGTGTGTACTATCATCTGTATGAGTTACAGGTTTCTCCAATGGCAAGCAAGAGAAAAAGACCATTGATGTAATAAGATTGTCTGTCCACACTTTGGTGTAGATTAGGAAATGTAATGAGAAATATCATTGTACAGTCTTTACAAGAATTACATTCATGGTTTTTTTATAGGTGGTATGGGAGGGCTTGGAGGCCTTGGTGCTTTGATTGGTGAAGGAAGACCATCAAGTGCACAGTCTACCTCATCATCAGTGTAAGTATGCTATCATGTACCTGTGCTCTCCACAGCCTGAGCAAACAAAGGGATCCATGTACACAACAATACATAATTTGCCTATGTTTTGCTGTAAAAATATATTCTTTTGTTTGGTTAATAACATGTGAATAGATTGCTAAAAATCAAAGGGTTGAAATGATCAGAACGTGTAATATGTATCTGTCTTGTAACCATGGTGAAGATAGAATGAATGAAACAGATACGGTGTTACTACCTTTTCAAGTTTACAATTCAGTAAAAGCTGACATTTGTTTTGGCTTTGTTATTCAATGTACAGTATCACTTTTTCAAACATTTCCCCCACACTCTGTTTAGCTTTAGCCCATGTGACATGTTGTGTTATTTCATTCTCCAACAAGCGTATTCCAGTTCATTCCAATTATAAGCTTTATAAGCAATCAATCACACGTGTTGATGTCATCAAGGATCTTGGTGTTTATTTCTCCAAAAATCTAAGCTTTGTACATCACATCAATTGCACAATCAAAGAGCACATCAATTGGTCGGTTTTATTAAACGGACTTGCTGCGACTTCACTAATACCACTGCCATCAAAAGTATTTACATTGCACTTGTTAGGAGTATCCTTGAGTATTGTTCAGTAGTGTGGTCTCCACACCAGAAGTCGTACATTGACAAAATTGAACGAGTTCAGAAGAAATTTATTAAATTCTTTGTTTTAAGGAGGGTGTGGAGTATAATGTTGATAATTATTTTACATTATGTTCTTATTTTAAACTTTCGCCTCTTTTTATTCGTCGTCAAGTTTTAGATCTTTGTTTTATTCACAAGTGTGTCAATTTCATTACCGATTGTCCAGATATTAATAGCTCCTTCACTTTCTTTGTGCCCCCAAGGCGTCTCAGGTCTTCTGACCTTTTCCGGATTCCAAATCACCGCGTTAACCTGTCTAAATATTGTTTTTCGTCTCGGGCAATGTCACTTTTAAATAGTGTCTATCGTTTTGATATTGATTTGTTTACCAGTCTTAGTGCTTTTAAAACACAAGTGTCATCTGTTTTATTATCTCTTGCTGATAGTCATTTTACTACCGAGAGTTTTTGATGTTTGTCAGTCTCTGTTGTTACTTGTTTAGTGCCTTTTTTAAATTAGTTTCTGCATGTTGTAATTTGTCTTTTTCATATGTTAATTTTTCTCTGTTTGCATCCAGTTATTGGGCTATGCCTGTTGGATGTCAGAATGAATAAATAAATAAATTAACTTCTATCATGAAAATTCTTTTACAGTCCATCACGTGTCCAGTCTTCACCTGGCCAGAGACCAAGCAGTGGAAGTGGCGGCGGTGGTGGTAGTAGTAGTGGTACAACTGGCACTGCTGCTGCCACAGGCACTGGTACAAGTGGTACCAACCTGTCCAGCCAACGACCAGCAACTGCATCAGGTGCTCTGCCATCTCAGTCACCTGCCAGACAGCAAATACAACTCAGTGACTTGCAGAACATTCTTGGCAGCATGAACAGTGAGTAGGGTTGACTACCTAGATATTGTAAAGTTTTGTTGAAGCATAGCAATATATGTAGTTACAGATATGTACATCAAAGGTATTTACTTAGAAGTGTAGTCTTATCAAATTACTGCAAAAAACACCTGAGAGACTTTCATTCATACCCTTGAATTTTCACAAAACTTTTCTTATCTTCTACTTGTGTGGGCTCTTAAGCTCTTCAAATTTATGAAGTTTTCGCTGTAAATTGTTTGACTGGTAGCAAATTTGCATTGCAACCATGATTTTTGTTGATTTAAAAGATAATGGCAAAAGGTTTTCCTTAGGAAAGTTTGGTCAACAGTCCATGTCTTTTGAGTGTCAAGGAGTGACTGTCTTAATAAAACTGGTATAAACAATCAGGCAATCAATGAAAGTGTTGGCATTGTAAAATTGTCTCCACTTAGTTTCCATAGATCATACTGAAGTGATCACAAAACAGCACAATGGTGAACTGCAAGAGCACAATTAACTCATCGGTCTGCAAAGCAAAGTGCCTACATTAAAAGAGCACTCTATTTCTTTAGATTCGCCACCAGATAGCTTTGTCAGCTGTTCAGCTGAGGCAAGATGTCACCTGACTGTCCTGGCATCAGAGTAATAGCTATGTTGCAATGATCGTAGTGTACCGTACATGAAATTGTTTGTGTTGTCTTTCATTTCAGTCCCAGCAGCTGAATCTGGTAACCAAGGAGATCAAGCACAAACTGCTGGTAAGTTGATGCTATCTGTTAATCAGTACTGCTTATCTACATGTACTGTATGTGTATGTACACTGACCATAGACCATAACATAGATGCATGACACTCAGAATAGTCTTGCAGATCTTGTCATCAGATACTTATTGTACCACAGATGACAAGATTCTGTTTTATCCCTTTCGCCACCATGGTTTGGCCCAAACCCATTGTTAACAGTGGTGAGTGTGGTCCTGTTCACAGGGAATTAGGGGTGAACAGGTTAAAGTGTCTACAGAGAGGTAGTGATTGGTCACATGGTAATGCGGTATACATTTACAGTGTATTGTCAATCCAATCATGTAGCAATGCTTGTAATGGAACTGTTGCCTATGAACATTGTTAGAAAGCCTATTAACCCTTTGAGCGCTGCAATTTTTCCCACCAAAATTATTGTGTGCAACATTTTCCCAATTTTGTGAATTTTCTGTAATTTTTTGGACAATTTTAGATCAAATGAAGATCACATTTTATTGGCTTCAGATTTTTATCAAAATTTTAGCAAAATTTAGAAAAAAGTTGACTGGTGTATATTTTGATATAGGTGACAAAAATTGACTTTGGCGCTCAAAGGGTTAAACAGTAGTCAAACTAAAGCATTGTGCATCATATGATACATTGAGTCAAAGAAGCCAGTCTTTTCAAAACATCTGTACTGTACAGTACAATACTGGGTATTTGTAGATACACATGTTGTTGATTTTAATTGACTTCGACTTTTCCTGGTCCAGTATTTCTTAACGTTGTAAACTCTGAGGACTATTGTGATATCTTATGTGGTGCATGTAGGTACATTATTTTGGCTTTGGGCATGTCACAATGGGCGCCCATCAGAATATCAATACAATCATACAAGGGACAACAGAAATGATGTAGGGTACGCAACCATTTGGTAATATCACTGAGATAGAGATAGTAATGTGACTGTCATGTTTCCTAATGCACATGTTTCAATATGTTATTTCATGTGTCTGGCATTGAAAAGGATTCTTACAAAACTGTTTTGAAATACATGAAAGGTAAATGTATTTGTAAATGTTTAGCTTTTTTTTCAACTTACAATACGGATAGTTTTCAATCGGATTTGAACCCACAACATACGGCATCAGTCGCCTAGCTGAGAGGCCTGAGACAGAACCAGTCGGCTAAATCTCCACTCCCAAAAAAGAGTGGTTCAATAGCCGGCTAAGTTGTTACATTTTTCTGACTGATACTCAGATGTACATTCTAGTTACACTGAAGTAATTCTTCAATTTTTGCAGCAATTGACTTGTCACAGACACTGTCGCCTGAGGTCATGGCACCGATACTGAGCAACCCTGAAGTTCAACAACGCTTGATGCAACACCTTCCAGAGGGGGAAAGTCTACCACGTGACCCAGAGCAACTTTCTGCTACACTGCATTCACCGCAGTTTCAACAGGTATGTAGCAGATGCCAACAGGGGGAAACACACTGGCAGTAATCGATGACATCATATATGCTGTACAATGATTATTGCACCAAGTAAGAGGTGCAATGGTTGTGACTTTTGATGATATTTTCATGACCATGTTCTCTAAGACAAGGAGTTTATCTCTGTCTTTGTCTCTTAAGTACTGCTATGGTAAAATACACAGTATAAGTCTGTCAAATAGTGGATAGTCTGCTCATGTGAAGGTAAACCACATCACTGAAACATTCTTTTTACATGACGAAAAAATTATTGTTCTAAGATGTTTTTGACAACACTTCAGAGACAGCGCGAAAATTTTCAAATTTCTTTTGGCATACCAACAAATTCTTCACTAGTTACATTGTTACTGATGACTTGGAGTCTAAGATTTTATAAAGTGTCCACAATAATAGATGCATTGCATATACAGGCAGTGATGACATAACAAATTCTGAGCATTTCCACATGTGACTAGAAGAAAAAAAAAATACCGCAATTATACGGTGTCGCTCAAATTTGATCAGAATTGGTACATACCAGTATGGGTACCAAAGATCAACAATAAATGTTGTTTCTATCTGTTCAGTGCAGGAAAATTCTACGTTGATGTTATGACAATGATTTCTGCACAGTACAACCAGAAAAACAACAAGAAATATTTAAACCAGAAAAACAAGAATGACAAAAGTAATTAAGGTCTGAAACTTTAGGTACTGGAGAACTTTAGCAACATGCATAGCAGAAAGGCAGCTAGCCCCCCCTTAGTTTGACCATAGACGGTCTTCCTCCCCTCTACTGACGGTCTTCCTCCCCTCTACTGTCTATGGTTTGAGCAGGTCTGTTAATATGTAACAGTTCATAAACAATGACAGGAAATGACTCAAGTCAGGGGAGTAAGCCTGTTTCAAGCCTGTTTCAGAATTTCGCTTTTTCTTACCTCATTTGCACATTTTTGACACTGATGTGTTCATTTGAACAAATTCACATCTCAACCCCTACATCTACCTGTACACCAAATACTGAGACGGTAGCTTTGGCGGTATGGGAGCCTTTGTGTGTGACGGACATACATCCGCACATACCCACAAATATACAGACATACAGACGCCACTTAGACTCATCATATAAGCTCTTTTTGGTATTTATATATAAAACCAAATATGAGCTAAAAACTGTATAAATATGCAAGACAAAATTGCCCTAGAAATGCCCTGAAAGTGAAAAAAAGAGATTGGAATTTGGAAGTATGTATTTGCCACAATATCTGAAAAAAATTCCAAATTGCCTAAGCGATTCTGAGGAACGATTTAATCCTGCTTCCTGGACAATCATACATGTAGATGTGTAGATCCATACAGAGTGTCATGGATGGTAACGTTCTCACTACATATTTTTTACCAGGCTATGAATATGTTTGGTGCTGCTTTACAGTCTGGGCAGTTAGGACCATTGATGAATCAATTTGGTTTAAGTCAAGAAGCTGTAGAGGCAGCCAATCGAGGAGGTAAGTTGTATCATCCTAAATATCACACCATTGAGTTTTGTAAACCATGAGAGACTGATAACATTAATCAAACTTAGAATCCAAAACTTATTTAAAGTTCAAGAGTTCTCAAATATACAGTGGTAAAGTCAGTGCTTTACAGGAGTGCAAAGTATTGACATTGTTGAAATTACAGCTTGTATTTTACCATTCAGTACATATGAATCATAGAGTCAAAAATTTAAAAGAAAGTGTTTCTTAATGAATTTTAAACAACTTTATAAGATTTAAGCTTTTAGAGACAAGCATATCAAGTGCAGTGTCAGGCAAAATAATGTTGTGGATCACTGACAATACTAGAGAGATATCTGAACCTCTTTATGTTGGCTTCTCATCTACCGTATAGTGGATAATTTCAAGCTGTCTGATATGGTGCAACCATGAAACAGATTTCAATTGAACTGATGCAAGGTTGTACACTAGTATTAATTCTTGCATTTTGCTGTTTTTATAGATCTACCGGCTTTTGTGCGTGGAATGCAGTCTGAGGGTGGACAAGACAAGAAGGAGGACAAAGATAAACCTTCTGGAGGAGATGAAAAAGACAAAGATGACGACGAAGGGATGAGTGTAGATTAATCATTGTAACGGATTAGTCCATCATTGTCACAACATAGTCTTAATTACAACTTACTAAGATTATAAAGTAGTTCAGATAAATTAAAGAATTCAAGTAGAAATGACTAACTTCCTCAGTTAACTGTTCAACACAAATGAAATTTCACCCTTGAAATCTTCATTTGTCTGTTATTAAAGTTTCAGGTTCGTTAAAAGGGAACAACCAGCAGATCAGTTGCTATAGTTGTGCATTTTTTCTGGAGAATTTTTCCCTTTTTTCAAAAGTTTCTAAGTAAGTTCTTTCCTATTACATTGACAAAGCTAAACCGTTTCTTTCAATTTCTATTCCAAGTTTGGCATTTTTTCTGGAGAACTTTTCCTTTGTTTTAAAAAAGTTTTCTAAGAACGTTCTTTCCCGTTACATTGACAAAGTATTACAACTGTAACTGCTGTACCTCCAGTTTTCAAAGATGTATTTGCAAATAACATGTACATCACCAAGGCAACTTAACTTTATCCATTTTACTGTCTAACATGCATGCAAGTATTGACTCCAATTTCTACAGATGAAAGTTTACGTTTGTTCCAGTTACAAATTGCCTTATATTGCCAATGATTCATTAAATATTTCAACTGTTAACTCTACCATTGATGAGATCTGATATCAGATGCATTTGGACCAAACTATGTTTCATTCATTAACTTACACTTGTAGTTTAAAACCATAGGGATAGACCATATCATCATATGTACCTATGTTACACAACTGGCAGTGCTGATGAAGGATGGAAGAGTATAGGATGAGTAGTGTACACAGACTTTGATACAAACAGCCACACAGATAGTATATATTTGACAGGAGTTAACCATGTTTGTTTCAAATACAGTATTTTGATGTGTTGAACCATAGACCCTCGAGGGTCTATGGTTGAACCATAGATCTTGCTCCTGGTTCAGTTGATTTCATACAACAGAATGGTGTAAGGTGACCATGGTGAAAGATAATGATATATTCAGTGGGGTAGTATTTCAGAAAGAATTGGTGTAGTCAGCGCCAAAACAAAAATTTGATGAAAAGAAAGCAGAGAAGAGTATTTGTTTTCTGAAGGATGTAACAATGGATTAGGAATAATAGAGAACTGTGAGATGGGATGATCAACTGTGAACAGAACAAACTGTGACACATGACACAGCCACTGTGTGACAATGCAACTCTGACTTGGTAAATGTACTTTCCGATTGGCCATGTTTGAACTTTGTCCAGGAGTGTTGACAGTTTTTGGTGACTGAGATGAAAACTGCTTCATCTTCACTTGATAAACTGTTTAAACCCTAGAGTATAATCCCCACAATCTCTGTCCACAGTGGTTGAATTCAACATGGCAAGCCCTGTTCACTGGGATCTCACAGTAACTTACTAGTTGTAGTCAGCATGGTATTGTGAGGGAGACTGACTGTGTTTTATATTTGAAATGTGTTGTTTAGTTGTGGTAGCTATCTACATGAGTTCAATACTTGCTACATGGGTCAGTGTCATCGAGTTTAATTTGTTTCGTTTGTCATCGTACAAGTTACTAAGTACTGTGTTTGTTACTGCAATGTGTCTTTTCCAAGACAGGAATAGGTTCAGATAACTTGAACGGCCAACAGCTATAACTTCTGATGATTTCTTGCAGTCAAGTTTTTTAATGTCAACTACAGTTTCTTGTTCTACCCTCAAAGCATACTGAGATACACAGTATTCAGCTTGTCAACTCAGCATGTACATCTTTAGACTGCTTTACTGTTCACAAGAGAATTTTGGTCTGGTTTAGAGTTCAAGTGTACACAATAACAGTGCATTTTACACGTATAGAGGCTGTATTGACCAATTGTAAACAGAAATAGGGAAATATCATCAAAAATTGCAGCTGTTGGCCCTTTAACGTATACATTTAGCTTTTGCTGTGTGAATCATGGCTTGAATGTTATGCATTTCACTTCATCTGTAACTGCATTCAGTTTGTGTCCTGTCTTGATCAACGTTTTCGCAGGCTTGAAGGTGTATTTGTTGAGTTTTGTATACCAGTGTGTGCTGATCCGATGATCATAGCAAGCTGTATGGATTGAACAACTGCTCAGCTATTGTGTAATATGATACAGTATTTGTCAAGTTTATTTCAGTAAATCACAGCATGTATTGCAGCTTGTATCAGAAACTAAGCACTCAGTATGACTTTGTAACAAAAGAGACATATATAACATCGATTGTAAACTCTCACACCCCTCTGTGCTTGGGTTTGAGTGCTAGCCACTCCTTACCATTCGCATGCCATCATTATTAACCCTTTCACCACCATGGTTTGTCCCAACTCCATTGTTTTCAATGGTGAATGTGGACCTGTACACAAAAAATGAGTAAAAAGGATAAACCCAACAGAGCCCAGCTCAGCAAGCTAGCACAGCTACAAATATTTCAGAAACGATGCCTAGCTTACTCTGTTTGACTACCGGTAGACTGCTGAAGGCACATCAGTCGTACAGCAATGAAGAACTCTGTGCAAGGGCTGTGAGAGAGAGGACAATGTTTTATATGTGTTGTACCAATGGTCAAAGTTTAGCTTCATTTGTGTGAATACAGACAAGACTTCAGAAATGTGATAGCCTTGTTCTGTACTTTGAACACTCTGCTTATTGCTTATCCTGGGGTCAAGGGTCAACAGGACACAACATCATGCAGAAATGACCCAACAGGAGAAAGGTCAACAAATGTAACATCTTCATTTAGGTGTCATGTTATTTCCAACCTATGTTGACGTCTTGACGTCAGTGAATGATAACAGTGAAATAATTCATATGAATATTCAATGAATGACAAGAAGATAATGCTTTATGGTACTAAGAACCATCAATTATGTGCTGTGGCTAAATATAGAATGTACAAATTGTTTTGTAACCAACTTCTTATCAATAATGCATATACCAGGTGAAAATCTTTTCATGAAATTTTCAGTTGCTGGTGTTATGTTGAATTCTGTCTTGTTCAAATTAAAACTCTTTGTCCCTGATTGTCTGTGATAAACCGAGAAAAGATTGCACTTTGTTTTTAAGCAGTTCATGGTTCAATGTCTTTTCAATAATCTGGTGGATGTACGGTTGGATATGTTTGTGTCAAAACTTCTGGTGCTGTTATGTAGTAGAACAGTGTGTACTCTCACATGCAGGTGCCAAATGCACACATTGCTATTATATTTGTCAAATAAAATCCATTGCATTATTGTTAAAGACTTGTCTTGATATGTTTATTATTGAAATGGTATTAATATTTCATAAATAATGTATTTAGATTTCTATTGTTTTTTTTGAAAATAAGTCAAGCATCACATCATGAAGATATTTAGATGCTATCGTATAAGATTAGCTTCACCTGCCACAGATTACCATATAATCGACTGATGAGGAAAGTGATTGAAAACTTGAATCATTATTATAATATCTTGCTCTATTCTTCACCATCAATAGAAAGATTGTGTCGTTGACGTTAAGTATTGCCAACAGTGAGACAATGTCTTCATATCATTACCAGTAGAGTCCCTCCACCAAAGTCACTATTTTCATTTTGAATGTAAAGTACATATTCTTGTTGAAACACCTACTATTGCGCTTGTCAGTGTATTTATGTGTGAAATGTACCATTATTGTATACATTTGAATTCTAGTCTAACCCAGAATTCACATATGAACAATAATCAACACATGTAATGGCTGAGTTGACAAGATGAATACTGTGTGTATCTCAATGTGCTGTGGGGAGTAGAACAAGAAACTGTGGTTGACATTGATGAAATACAGTGAAAAAATGATCAAAATTTACAGTTACTGGTCCTTGAAATGGGAAAGCTAATGATATTGCACTATTCATCATATAATTTCCTTCTTACATGTGAAAAATCAAATCTTTCAGCTTCGGTCATACAGTGCATTGATATTCCCCAAAAAGTATACAATGTGTGACTCCCTGTACTTGTTTGATGAGTGTTCAGCCGCCCAATTACTGGGGCAATGGTGAAACTGCAATGTAAGTAGTCCCATGAATAACACATCAGAACTGCAAGAGGGCGCCATCACCCTGACTCCAGTCCTGATTTTCCTCTGATGAGCCAACACGACACATCTACATTCATGTCAGCTTGCAACAGACTGCAAATCACTGAATCATAGTTCACAGAACAATATCCAAATGTTAAACTTGTTTCTGATGTCCAATGAATGAGTCCATTGCATCAAGAAATCCCATCCCTTGTGCTAGAGAGACGGTACATTCAAACGGCAGCCACCTGAAAACAAACGACAATGAATCAATCACTGCATTCTTACTGTACATGTATTTGTGTTGACCCACAAAAACTTCACTTTTGTATTTTACTTTTCTGTAAGCAATAATTCAGAGATTCAAAAGATGAAATTTGATAACCATTGGCTCTCACATACATGAAAGTTTGAATTTTTTTTGTAAAATTTTGATACAAGTCACAATATTGTGATATTGTTTTCAGGAGAACCATTCAAGTTTTGTTTATGGTCCACTATCCCTACTTAAAATATACAAAGGTACATTATTGCCAGCAGTGTCTGACCTGCCGCTAGGCCTGACTGAAAAAAAAACAAGTAAATCTGAAGTGTCAACCGTAAACTTGATTTTGCAAGCTATGCAACCTTTTTGGTCAAAACACTACTGCAGATACCTGCCATTAAATAGGGCCGTTCACAGTTTACGTCACTGTTCTCTCATTAATATGCAACAATAAATATTTGTCCGCATTTTTAGATTACGCTTTTGAAAATTACGCATGCAAGAACGACGAAAATACATCTCAGTGGGCGACTGCTAACGTAACAATGAATACTAAAAAACATATTCACAACTCAGAGTACAAGCTGCAAAAACGGCCATGTATGCAACATTGATAAAATTTGTCCGCATTTCAAGCTGCGTGTCCGATGTCGCGCGCGTACAGCTATATTTAGTAACAAACCTGTAACCGTGAACAGCGCTATTATCCTCATGCATATGTAAACAGGGCAGAGACTAATGGCCCCTTGAAGACACTCTTTCGCCTTTTATTTCCAAAAATACACATTCTATATGAAGTACTATGTCACAGTGTCACATTGTATATACAGTATCATTTTTGTCTCTGCAAGTTCCAACAAGGGAATTTTATCTTATTTATCAAAATCTGGGGCTTGACTTGCATTTATCTTGGCAAGACAAATTAAGGTTGCTGAAAACTGTGAATAAACACGCAACAATTCCAGAGGGCGCCTATGCTGGCCTTCTGGAGCTAAATATGTGTGAAGTCATCACTTGTATGCACAGAATGTCAAATGACAGAATTTAGTGAAAAACTGACACTGGTGGTGGTGCATTAACAACAACCAGCTGGTGATTACCAACAAATGACAAAGTGCACCAATTCAACTGGAAACCAGACCACAAGTATTCTGTTGGCTGTTCTATCTTGTACTTTCGGTCCATTTAAAATACATACTAAAAGTGGAATGAAAGCTTCATTTAACATTTTCTGAAAGAGTGAGGTCAATCCAAACTATTATCTTGTAATTTGTATGTGTACACTCATAGCAGAGAAACATTTCTGTACCGTCTATGGTACAATTTCTCAACGACATACCATTTTGTGTACTCAAGCTCTTCAGAAACTCCAACTATGAGGAATAACGGTATTCTGTGACCGAAACAAATTATTAAAAATCTTCATATTGTGAAAGTCCAGTTTCAAGCTCTGTACATGAACTCCTGCTTACTTACGATTTTAAAAATGGCAACAAGTACATCAGCTTTGGTAGGATGATAACTTTTTGGTTTGTAAGGACAGCATGGAGTGTCTTGTCAGCTACATACTGTGGATCCAGTGGAGGAAACAAACTGCAAATATATGATGAAAACAAACAAACATAAAATATAGTCTGTGTGAGATCAGTACAAAATTGTACAGTAAATTTAAAGATGGGATAATGATGAAGGGAAAAAGGCACAGGTTCTGATGGTAATATCATGTATTGTGAGTGCTAATTATCAGCATATATTATATAATTCAGATATCACTAGATTGAGAAGTGCACAGTAAAAATACCTTATTTTTATCCATCTCCAAGATCATACCCGTACAGTAACGTATATCCCAAGTGCATTAAAATGGATACAGAACGGCACATTCTGTGGTAGTTATGGTTGGATTTGTTTCTCATGGCAGGATTGGATAGATTCATTCAGTGTTTGGTGATCTGAGGAACAGCAGACCTAGTTGCCTCTTAGTTACTGTCCTGCAAACATTCTTTTTCACCATAGACAATTTTCACAGTACATTTTCACACAATGATTGCATTTACAGCAGATTTCACATCACCGTTGACACACGCTTTTCGTAAATGTGCACAAAATGTATTGATACTTCACTAGACATAAAAGCTCCCAACTCACTTTTAATCTTTTGTTAGAAAATCGCAATGGAGACAGGAATCAGTTTGAAATACATAACACAGGGTACAAGGTCTTGGCAGACAGAAACCTTGGCAGAGACAGAACACTGTTGGTGCAAGGTACCATAACAACCATAGGTAAACAGACAAGTTAATTGACTACAGACACACAACCATGACACAAGACTAGTATCACTGTTGTTTTTTTCTAAAAAAATGTTCAACAGCTCGACAGCTGTCATGTCTGGGTTATCAACACATTCTTTGCAGCATTAAAAAAAATGTGTGACGTACATGTAAGTTTAAATAGTGATGTGAAATCTCTATTACTTTGTGAGACAAATGGAAGTGCGGTAAGGCAAAAATTACAAAACTAAAAGATGTAAACTTCAACAAACACTGGATGAAGCTGCTGCTGGGGGAGGAACTAAAGTACAAGATTTCACAAGAGGTAGTTTATCTTTGTGAGTAAAGATATACATGAACATTTCTCTGTCATTCAAATCAAGAAAGCCTGGATTATACAAACTTGTGGATGAAAATAACAGATTCACTGGTCTGGGTGAAACATTTTGGGGTCCTTGACCTTTGACACTGGATTTGTTGACATCTCAATAGAGTTTAGTGTGTCTGTTGGTTCCTAGGGCACTAACCCACTCACGAACAAAGCAAACTACTTTAAAGCACACTCACTGTGAACACTTACAAACTTACTTTTTGATACTATGAATGTAATTCCTGGTAAATCAGTACAGTCAGTGAATAATAGAGAAAGTCAACAACATGCAATCATTTTTTTAATGTCGTCCATCAACTTAATGCACTTGATATCAGGGACAATGTTGTTTTTGGCTAATGGAACAATTTTACACATCATGAAACAGTAAAGCTAAATGTGCATGTTTAAGATATCCAAAGTAATGCTTATACTCAAAGTTGTGCTACATCCATACACAATACATTGTAAACTTACTTGACATAGACTCCTGCAAACAGTCCAGTATTGATTTGATATGGCTGTACAAGTGTTGTGTGAATTCCTGTTACTCTTTCAGCCAGCAATTCTAGAGCCAGAGATTCATGGAGACCAACTGTGGCGTATTTGCTGGCACAGTAATCTGTAAGTCTCGGACCTGAAACAGATCCCATAATGCTGCTAATACTCACTATATGACCATGATTCTTTGCAATCATCGACGGTAGAAATGCTCTCAGTGTCTGTAGGTAGGGAGGTGGAAACATTTCTACATTATAACTTACTGATGCATAGCGTAATGAATTGTTTGCTGGCAATGGGAAGTCAGGTTATAATATTTTAATATTTCATATTACGTCTTTAACTTCGCATATACATAAAGGGAGTTGTTTAACATCCATTTTCTCGCCATCATTGGTTCTACTTACCCAAAAATATGCCATCGCGTTGACGTTGATAGTCCTTTGAATCAACTCGTCCGGGCAATCTAAAAACCTACGCCCATTCACCACCCCAGCATTATTGACCAATATGGTAACATCACCAACTTCTTGAGTGACTTGTTTAGCAACACGATAAACGTCTTCTTTCTTGGTCACATCTACCACGTAGCTGTGGGCTTTACCTCCAAGTTGTTTAATCTGTTCAGCTGTCTCATCGTTACCTTCTTTGTTAATATCCCAAAGTACCAATGTAGAACCCTGCTTAGCAAAATTGATTGATATTAGACGACCAATACCACTACCAGCACCGGTAACCAGTACGATTTCTCCGGCAACCGATTTCTTCACAGCGGGAACGATGAATGACAGCCATGATATAAATAATAAGTAAATTGTCTTAAACAATGTGATTGCCAAGTCTAACAGATTGTGTACGCTCAGCTTTTGGTGCCGATCGGCCATTTCGACCGTTTTAGAGGCATAAAAGTCGAGTGTACAGCGAGATCGTAGTTGACTACAGCTGAATCAGGGTTCGGATCGTTGTCGAACTTTTGACCTCAGTCATGTGACTGTTGATGTCCTTTATGTGACCTGAGGTCATTGACCCTGCGTGCGTTAGAACGTGCATGGTCAGGGAATTTACAAACACAGGTGACACCAAAATAAGATTTTTCAATAAGATTTTTACTAATAGACTTATGAAATTATACAAGGCTTTTATTTTACCTCATTTGACACAATGTATTAAGATCAGGGGAAATAAATAGTTATGGCTCTCTGGAACCCCATCTTTCGTTTCGTCTGCAGGAAAAGACAATTCGTTTGATTACCTTTTTCCGATCATGCACATTCTTGGCCTTTTTTTAAATAAACTTAATGAACACATTATTCTTCTTGTATTTTTGTTTTTGGTGTGAAACAAAATATTTGTCTCACAACGCTGAAAACTCGTTTGAGTTTCCCAAACACTTTTCTCCACATATCCTGCTAAGGACGGAAACTTTCTCGTCTCAAACACAAAGTTAAGAGAGCTTACGCTTCATCACATGCAGCTGCAAAGCATTGGAATCACCTATATACTATATTAAGCAATTGTGAAGTGAAGTGAAGTGAATTTTTTGAAGTGAAGTGAATTTTGTTTCACCAGAAATATGTAGACAAAATATACATGTGCGAAAGAGAAGAAAAAAATAATCTAATTAAATCTGGTGAGGGTCAAGAAATAGTTCTCGAGGAACTATTCGAGTCCGTGTCCCTAACAAAAATGTACAGACAGATAGTTATACCTAACTGTGTTGGATGGCAAATTTGTACGTCCATGGTAAAAACGTAAAATATTTGCGGTGCAAAAGGAGACAACTGAAGTGAAATCTCAGGTATAAAAATATCAAGTTCAAGAAATCGTACATATAGGCCTATTTATCAATGGTCTAGAAGGTAAGCTTTCAGCGTTTTTTTAAATACATTTCTACTTGAAATACTTTTGATCTCGCATGATATCGACAAAGCAAGCTGTAAAATCAAAAACTCAGAGGTTTTTGATGAATTTTGTGTATAGTGATTCATCTCTAATTACCATACGTTTTGAATATTTATTGTACTGAGCCATGGCCATTGATTGAAATCATAGTCCTCACTAACTCTGTCGTCAGGTTACTTTGAGTGATCTGTATACAGTAAATGTATTATCTTTGAAATATACAAATGTTCAAGCTATGTTTACAAGTATCTGGTGGTAATATAAACTATTGTAAACCAAAAGATTGACTTCACAGTTTTTGTATCGGTGCTTCACCATGATCTCTGACCCTATCAATGAGTTGTGGTTGTTGTTGGAGATATCGGGAGGACCCATACACGATTAAATCTTCTAGTCTAACAGAGACCCTACTCCGACAGGCCTACTGGCCGAGGTCAGATCAGACCGACTTTCTTGTATTCTTTTCGAAACATAATGAAACGAAGAAAGTTTGGCAACTTCACTATGAATTATTCATTACTTAGGCTGCGTTCACTAATAATGATTGGGGAGGGGGGCTGTAGGAACCGCGATTGAAATCTTTTTTTTTCAGATCCCCCCTCAGTACCCTAAAAAAAATTCAAATGCCCCTCTCTATATGGTCAACATTTTTCAAGTCCCCCAAGTATCACAGGCCCACATATTTGTAAAGAATGTGAGCAGAGAAAAAATAAACATGTAATGCGCCGTTCTGCTCACAGGTGTTCAAAACTACCTGTATTAGCACTTTGTATAGTCATATTCTCAAGGCAAGTTCTTTAAATGCATCAGTATATTTTTTAGATTTATTGGTCTAAAAGCCAACTTGAGTTAATCCAACTCTGGCCGCCAGGTCAATTGCTCCTGCCGAAGAGCACACAAAATGACAATTATGAGAGAGTAGGCAAATTGTGAATTCTGGCTAATTGCCATATTGTAAAAAATTGAGCACAGGACCTACCAAAAATTTGTTTCATTAGATGCTACTCAAAATGACAATACTGGAAGGTTAAATATTCCATCAAATAAATGTTTTAATTTCTGAAAGTTTGGGTGTAATAATTGCAAATTTTGATTAAAAAATAAATAATTCCATTTGGTCAAATATTTTTTCATTTAGTCTTTACTGTTTACAGTTTACTTCGGTATGATTTTATGACAAGAATGTGAAAATTTAGAAAATCAAGCATGGTGACCCCATCTTTTTTCTTTAATAATTTGATTATTCTCATATGCCAGAATTCAAATATTTCCATGTGTTCTTCCATGTGTTGCTCTCTGGCCTGATCTCAGAGTATTATGTTTCACTGTCGTGAGCGTCATTTGACCCAAACTCTTCTTCAACTACCATGTACATCAGAGTCAGAGCTATCTCTATCACTGTTCAGGTATGCAGTAACAGTGACACTACAGTAGCAGAGCATTAATGATAGTGACACTACCTGTAGGCAGTAGCTGTATTAACCCTTTGAGCGCCAAAGTCAACTTTTGCCGCCTGTATAAAATGTACCCCAGTCAATTTTTTTCAGATTTTTGCCAAAATTTTGATAAGAAACTG